>NW_028277912.1:0-94441 GCF_059751315.1 Micrasema longulum
TTAAAAAAATGATACTGATATATTTAAATCCACCAAAATTCGTTGTATTCCCGTGGTAATGTTATTTACGGATCCCGGATTCGAGGTTCGAATCTCTCTATCCCACAACATTCATTTTTTTAGCACTGAGTTATGCAGTTAGTACAACTGTTTGAATTGCTCCTAATATTTGGGTGAATCGTAAAAATGTTGAATTTTTTTTTTATATGCATATTACATAAATACTGTTTGAGTACATTATGAAAGTAAAAAGGGCCTATAAAATACTGTGCAGTAAAAAAAAATATTTTTTTCTTCTCATTAGTAGCATTAAAAATATTTCAATATGTAATTTTTAATTCCTGCAAAAACGGTCGTTGCATTGGTTACGCCCTAATACGTCACGATATATGTATGTTCATTTTAAACTTTGTCCCAAAAGCTACGAATTCTTTAATATCATCACGAATCTCGCCGTCACAACTATCGATACCAAAACATGTCAGGTTTTTATAGTGACATTTAAAAAAAAATATTTTGTTAAAGTTATACTTAAAAACATTTTTCGACTTTATCCATATTGATTTTGAAAATACAATGATTTATTCGAAATCATTTATATATTTTTATTAGAATTTTTAGTACGCGATAGTTCCTAATTCTGTTATTTAGTTTTACACTTTTTTGTACAGGTTGTCCGAGTATTGTTTAATGCTCATACAAATTCCTCATTTATTTATTTTTGCACCACAACAGGCCATTGGGCCTAATAACAGTGGTGAATTACATCACAGAAAACCCAGGCTTGAGAAAAATCTCATTTTTTATTTTTTTGTGTTCTCACCGGGAATCGAACCCGGAACCTTCCGCATGTGAGTCAAGCGTGTTGACAACTACACCACGAAGGCCGCCGCAATGCTGTCTGGTAAATTATTGTATAATTTCAGTCCAATTATTAGTCTTAACTGTTGTTTCGTTTTAAAATGTTGTATGTGACATTGTTACGATATTCTCGTAAAGAGTCTGTTTTCATCACAATTTTTTTAAAGTTTTAGTTCTTTGCTTAAAAAATCATCGGTGGCTATTTTATGAATAAATTTGAAAGAGTAGTTGAAAAAAAAATTGTTTTTCTAATCAATGTTGCATTGCCTTAATTTCAAGATTTTAAATGATGTATCGATGTTTGTGAACATCGATGTATCATGCGCATCTCTAATGGCGCCCAATTTAAGAGAAAAGTAATGCCTAGTGATTTTTTTAGATTCAGATAAAACTAGTTTTTAATGAAATGGTAGATACGTCAAGTGCGCCGTGGATATGATTTATCGCTCTGAATATCGTTTATAATACGAAATCCATGCCGACTTTTTGCTTATATATTTATGGAAAAACTACATTTGATTGACTTTAATAGCCACGTACTGGTAGATCGATTGATTGGCGTTGAAACCGCGGTCATCGAGGTGTTCGGAATGCTATCTTAACCATTGTGCCACGAATCATAACCATCATTATGTATTTTTTCTAACAATATTATCACACCATCAGTACGAAGAGGTTAATTTATTTTTAAACAACGTTTGATAGATATTTTTCGTGGGTACTTAATTATCACCTTTATTCTAAAAACGTAAGCTCTAAAAGAAAATATTTATAGTATCTACATTACTTAAATTTTATTTTGAGTAAAGACAGATTAAATCCATATTATGTCCAAATAATTATTTTGTTTTAAGTGTATTCTTATGCCCGTAATTCAGAAATAATGAAATAGTAAAAAATAAGGAATACTTCGTTTTTAACCATTAATGAACTTTGTTTTTAACCACAAATAATAATAATAATAATAATGATAATCATTGTTTATTAACAACAAAAACAATTACTTTATTTACTACATACACACTTAATAATAATAGATTTATCTGGATCATGTCTAGTCTGCCTAACTAGGAACAACTTGTTTTAAGGCAGAAATTTTTATGCAAAAAATAAACATTAATATTACTACCTACTACTTAATTTAGTTAAATTGGTAGTTAAAAACAAGTAAGTGCTTTAAATATAAAATTGAGAGTTATCTTTGTTTGTCTATGGAGTAAATTCTAATTTTTGTTAGTAAAATTGAATGTTCAAGTTTAAAAAAAAATCATACTTGTTAAATTATAGGTTACCGATGAAAAAAAAAAATTCAATCTAAATATACACATTATCGTACAGAAAATTCAATTTAACTTTAATTATTGAACGTCTGAGCTACACAATTAATTTACACGCGGTGATATGACATCGTGTTACCGCAGGCAAAAGACAGAATACTCTGAAGTTCAGACATTAAAAAAAACCTTGAGACATACTGTTAAATAATTAATAAAATTATTATCAATTATTATTACATAACTAAAGCCTCAAAAAATCCTAAATACGCCGGTCAAATAACTAGCGTGCACTCTCGCTTACTGCCAATAACCCATTAATCGAACAAATGTATTATTTGTTTTTGTTTCTTTTACACAAATTCAACAAAATTGAATATTTAAGAAATATTTTTTTAATGAAATGTATTAATTAAGCTGTAGGTTACCGATAAAGACATGTTTTTTGTATTTTTTTTTTTCATTATTTAATATTACTACTTAATACAATTATTATTCTGAAAATTTAATACATATATTTACAAACGTTTCCAAAAATAGGATTCTTGTGTACATAATGGGGAGTGATGTCTTACAATTATTCGTTTATTTTATTTCCATTTTTTTAATATTTTAAGCATAACGTTTCAATAATAAAAAAAACATGAACATAAAATAAAATATGAATTTGTAACATTTTTATACAAATTTTATACACATTCTCATACAGGTAATTCGATTTTACTTTTAAGACAATTAAAGATAACTCTTTCGAGTCAACTAAGTTATCTTAAATTCTGGACCAAATAAAATCTTTTTTTCTTAATGAAAACGTAAAAACAATGATCTTTAATTTAACATAAAAAATAATGTTATTAATATTTAAAGCATTAACTTTGTGGTCAAACATTTTACTAAATGTTTTTAAATATTTGTATATAACCACTTACTGACATTTGTATGTCTACCAGTTTCGAGACGTACCTGTCTCTTCGTCAGGACACCAATTTAACCATTTTTTTTATTTTTTTTAATCAGTGCATGTTGGTCCTTATCAGTGCATGTGCCTTTTAAAATGCATGTCGTGCTGATTTTATATTTTTGTGCAACTACTATGGTGAAGGTGTATAGTGGGTTTTGCATGTTGGTTTGCATGTGTTGATTTAATTGGTGTCCTAACGAAGAGACGGGTACGTCCTGAAACCGGTAGACATAGAAAAGTCGGTAAGTGGTTAAATACAAATATTTAATATTATTTAGTAAAAAATAATGAAATTCGATCCAATTTTCCTCAGTGAAATATCATTTTTTTCTTAAGGACAATGGAAAATAACTGTATTAACCTAGCGGGCCCGGTTACTTAAACCGAAATTTCATTTTAATTTTTTGTTTGTTTAAATATTTAATCCCTTTTATTTTAATTTAAGTCTGCCTTATTTTTATGACATCTTTATCTGATTATTTTAATCCAGCCGGTATATTTTCCCGACAAAGTATTTTAATTAGTTTACCTAGAACACATAATAAAGTATTATGACCGTAATTTGCGTTGTCGCCGACCAAATGGCAATTTCGGAAATGAAATATTTGCAGTCTTCATACTGCCCTAAAAACAAAACGCAGTCTGGCTAATATCGCCTTTATTACACATCTGTAAAAGAACCAGCGGAAACGGTCATAGTTAATCATATCTACTTACGTAAAATGGACGCTGTTATTCAATAATGTGACAACCAACAGGAATTATGTTAATTGACACAAAAAAAAACAATCCTTCTTTTTTATTTTTTAAATTTTTTATTAATAAATTTCATAAAAGGTACATGTTTTAAAAAAATTCTATACATATCTAATTTTACACATCTAATAAATGTTATCACTGTAACTCGCTAAAAAAGAGACTAACTCTTGTGCTTGGAGAGTGACTTACACTGCGGTAGTTGTTTATTATTTATTATAAGAGTTAATATAATTTAAAATACTAGTAGGTGCATGAGAAAAAAATTAAAACAAAGGATAAAAAAGAAAAAACATAAAACAATAATACATTCATACAAATTAAAATTCAGTGTAGTTTTTACATGTGTTTAAAAAAATTCTTTAGATTTACTTTAAATTTATTTATTGATTTATTATTTTTAATAGTTTTTAGTTCATTGGGAATATTATTGTAATTTTTTACACCTTTGAAGGCAAAACTATTTTGACCTTTAATAAAATAAATAAAACAACTTTGTTTTTAACCACTAATTTTTTTATTTTTTTTCCGACCGGTTTCAAAGCAAACAAGCTTCTTCGTCAAGGTTTACGTAACTTATGAATTAATTCCTTTTCTATTTTTATCATGTTCACTAAATACCACACGCGGGCCCAATAAAGTCTTTTTTCCTTACAAGGGTGGTAATTTGATATCAATATTTTCGAAACTAGACAGGAGAGGACTAAAAGAAATGTTGTTTATTTTGTTGTTAATTATTTTTTCTTAAATCGCTATTTTAATTTATAAGATTTCTAAGTTGTCTAGTTTTAATATTTTATTTTCAACATGAAGTACTTTTAATCCAGTGTCTTTATTGAAATTATGATTATTTTTCACATACCACAAAGTTAGTGCATCAAATATAAACTTTATCTTCTATTTAAGTTCATTACCGATTTTTAAAATGTTGCGATGCAGGGACAAAAAATCTTGCGATTTCGTCGCTTTAATTCGTTTTTGTTCAACAGATCATTTTAATGAAATTAAGTACAGTTTACAGAAGTTCTAAAAGAGCTTTTATTTATAAAGTTAAAAATTGTGTAAGGGGTTTTTTTGCGGATTGAGGCCTGATTTGCAATTATATATGCCTATTTTGTAAAAAAAAACTTTATAGCTCTATTTCTAAAGATTTATGTTTTGGTCTATTGAACAAAAACGAACTTAAACAAAGATTTTTTAATATCAAAAAATAATTGTTAGTGTGTCGGTCAATTTTAAAATTAAAATACGCCAATATCTGTGTGTATGTTGATATGAATTCTCTTCAGTGTATCATGATGTGTAACGTTTAGTAAATTTGTAAATATGAATTATGTTTTTTGGGGTAGTATATATGTTGATTGCACGCTTTTTTTGCCTTTTATTATTTTATTAAAATTACTCGAAAAAAATGTATAAGTGTGGTTGACAGAGAGTCTTTCAAGACTCTATAACAACTGCAAGTGGTGACGAGTTTTCTCCCTCGACACACCGATCGTTTGGCTTGTCCCATTTAACTGAAAATACCAAAACTGTATTTTCATTTTTTTGGCTAATACGCGGTATTAACCTTGCATAAACTACTACCTACCCATGATTATTATTTTACGCCTAAATAAGTTACGGGCTTAAAAACTAAAGCAATATTTTTATGTCATTCCTTTAAGATGTTTTTTTATTAAAAACATTCCCCTTTCACAATTAAAATACAAATAAAAACACTGATTTACACAACTTATTATATATTCAATAATAATATTTTTTTTTTTTTATAATTCAAGTTACAGAACATATTCAATAGAAAAAAAACTCAAAAAGCTAAAGATATAAATAAAACTAGAAGTAAACGTATTTAATTATAAGTTACCTTAAATCAAAACTATTACTCAATGGGAAAAAGGAAAAAAAGAGGAAAAAGGAAAGAAGGAGAGATTTAGGAAGAGAAAGGAGATGTTTCTTCAAACGTGATTTAAACAGAGATAATGAAGTAACATCTTTGATGGTAGATGGGAGATGATTCCACAGTCGAGCCGCATAAACACTATATGAGTTAGAGAAGAAAGAGGAATTGTGGATGGGTATTAAGAGAGTGCCTTGAGAGTAAGAACGAAGAGGTAAACCATGAACTGATAAGCGTTGAAATTTTTCACGCACTTATATAGGAGCGTTAAGACTATGAAGTACATTGAAAAGAAGTGAGAGTGAGTGATAGTCTCTCCGCCGTCTAATTTTGAGTCATTTCAGTTGCCTACGATAGTCAGAAATGTTTTTTCTTTAGGTAACTCATTGTAAATTTTTAAACCTTTGTAGGTATAGTAAGTTTTGATACTGTATTTCTCCTAATAAGTAATTAACCGATCTCCCAACCACCTTCCTACTACTTGCACCGAATGAAGCATAGGGCACTGCATTAGTACATCAATTGCAGTGTATCTTGATTATTTCTGTTACATGAAGGTAAAATAATCAGTCTTAGGCTTCAGGTGCCAGTCCAGAGAGCATGAAATATGCTGGTGCAAAAACACCTTTTCAAATAAAAATTTGGGGTGCAGATAGACAAATGATGCTGATTAACTATTGCATAACACCCCTCCAATGATGTTCTGTTCGACCTAGTTCTGGGAACATATAATTACACAGAATCACTAAAATATCCCTGTAAATAGACCAGACCATTAATTACAAATGATTTTAGTATGAAGTCGGTTGTTACAGACGTGGACGAATGCGAAAATTGTTAACAATTTTTATTTATTTGCTAATGGATGTTAGCTGGTCGTATTGTGGAGGTAGTCGATAATTAGGCCCCATTAGGCACACATTGATATGGCCGATGCTTAACGAGAGGAAGTAATTGTCCCTTTGTCCCTTTTTTATGAATTCTGAACCTTTTATGGGTAAAAAAATGTCGCTGGTCCAAATGAATGGGTATTGAATTCATATCCCTAAGGCCTGGACTCATTTCTATCACCACATGTTATATATGCTTAGGTATACTGAATTTATTTATCTATGTACATATTAATAAAATTTAAAACACGTACAAGTATTATTATCTGTTGAAGAGAAGAGAAATACAGAAAGAAAAACAAAACTGTTAAAAATTAATATATTAATTTTTTTTTTGAATTAGCAATTCATAATTTGTCGTTTAACTAGACAATAGTCTGCTCTGAGCCTAAACACTTGTGAATTTATTGGTTTGCAATCGAACAAAGTAATAATAAAGTCATAGAAAAGAAAATACATTAGGCATCACGAAGAAATAAGAAACATATTTTGTGCAGGATTCACACCATAACCCGGAGTATATTTTTTCTGTTAACTACTGAGCAATGACGCAACAGGATATCAATGAAATTCTCACTGGAGTAAAGATAATAAACTAGATTTTAAAATTGAAGAGTGCATGGTGATGTGTTTCACTAGAAATTATCATCCTTTGTATTATAACTGTAAGCACGCATAGGTGTATATTATACATCCATTTGTGTGCCTTGGTGCTGTATGCAATCAATGGTTTTGTGAATAATAACTCCTAATATCTTAATCCCGTAACATCGATCAATCGCAATGTTATAAGAGTATGACGGACACTATTTAAAAAAAGAACGGTATTTTTCATCCATCCTGACACATTTTTTTTATTAGGTACCATAAAAAAAAACACGTGAAAGAGTTTTTGATGTATTTTCTTTCCACATTCTCATTTCCGATGAAGTTACATTATGATAATGCTTAGTATTCGCCTCAGGAATTTGTTTTCAAAGTTTTTGAGTCTATTACTCAAAACCTGAGTTCACCTAAGTGAGGTGCCAAAACTCTAAAGCATAGAGCAACATCGCAGGATGCATACATTACAGAGTAACACTTGCTTTTAACGGAGAAGTGAGTTCAACAATATTCTTCTGGATATAGGTATATTGCATCCGTCCATAGATTGGATTGAACCATTGCTTTCCTCAAATTTTAACTTTGAAAAAAAATATCATCAGGTTCATTAAAACAACGCTACTCATTTATTACAAAACAAAGTGTAACTCACTGTCTTAGATGCTTATTTAACAAGATTAATTGCACATTATAAAATTTAATTGGACTGATTTTCTTACTTAAATACGAAATGACAGCCGGTTTAGCACAAAAAATTCGTTTTTTTAAAAAACTTCAAGCTCTGGTTGAGGGCCAAAAGTAGCGTAAAATATATTTTTTTTAACTTTTTGCATTACGAGTAATCCAAAAGGCAACATTTTAGACCCCTTTCATTTCAAAATTCGGAAAAAAAAATGTTGGCCCACCCTAATGTATACGTTTATATATGTTTGCGTGGATGACTCTGAGTGCGGATTCGGTAATTTTATTTCTTACTAAGTTCAGTCAGTTCAGTGAAGTTAAACACAGTTAAATTATCTTTTTTTTTAAATGAGATAGAAATCAATTTAAGTAAAATTTTCACCATTGTTAACTCAAGACAAGATCTGGACTTTTTTGGTTTAAGTTTACAACGATTTAAACAAGCACTAAACAAATAGTCCAGATCTTGTCTCGATGTCCCTTATGTTTGTCAATGCTTCTTTCTTTTTTCTTTAAATGTTTTAAACTACTCTTTTATTGTAATATTTAAACCTTATAAATTGTATACATGGACAATGTCCGTTAATAAATAAATAAATAAATAATAATAACGTATCTATTTATTATATGTCAATTTTTTATTTTACTTTGACTAAAACGCAGTTGATTTTAACGAGCACTACATAGAAACCGAAGCACATAGCGTCCGACTTACCTCCATAATAATTAATCGGAACTAATTTGAATAAGTCCAGAGTTCGGGACCGTGGATCAATAATAAGCCGAGGGCTATCAGAGAAAAATACCATTGTGCATTATTAATTGAATATTTTCATGGTTTGATCCCAACGATTTCTACGCCTATTACGCTAAGGCGGTGTAAACGTCCACACGGTCTTGGTTACATTTTTTATTTATTTCTATTTTATTCAATTGAAAATCTATGGGACATCGAGGGTCTATAATTTTCATTTCGTTATGGGAGTAGTCGCACGATACGAACGTCCGCTTTTAAGAATAAGCGCTTTTTTAAAAAGACTAAAAAACACATCGTGTCATGAATCAGATTTTTTTGTAAGGCAAAACCTATCTGAGTAGTGTGTACAACTAACAGATATTCATTTAAAAAAAAAAATACCCGGTATACCCAGTTAAATAAACTTTTATAAGGTCAACTAACGCTTTATCTTGTTTGGTTAGCGAAGTTATCTAGTGCTTTGTATTTAAGGTTGACATTACTACATTTGTCTACAATGTAATTTTTACCCATGCGCGGTCCGTTCATTAATTGTATGAAACCATTGATTTCCTAAAAATTAGTACCTTTTTTATTTTATTTCATAGAATCAGCCATAATTTAAATACTTTTTTAAATAACTAAGTAGAGAAAATATTTTTAAATTGTTTTAGTTGTAGCAATTTTTTTTTGTGTTTATTTGATTTTTTATAATAATTTCTTATAATTTTAATTTGCATTAAAAACTCTCCGATAAACTTTTATTTAATATTTGTTTGGGGCGATTCAGATTGCGTTATTTTCTGTCAATAAATTTGAATGATATATATTCATTTTAAATGTGTATATCACGTTTTTTGACGATAAAATTTCGTAAAAAATGAAGACAAGTTAGGCAAAAGTGTATTTTCACCAGTTGAAAATAAAGTTAAAAATATAATTTATATTAAGAACGGATTTATACAATTCTAATGATATAACTATCAGTATTTTCAAATTGAGTGTTCATTTTTAATTTTCGTGTTTAAAAATGAGCACATACAAAACAGCTCTCAGTTGGCATCACGTTATTTTGACGTCACGCGTTACGACCGCGACTTCTAATAAACATTGCGTTCAAGTTTGGCGCTAAAACGTCATACATGCCGTTTGTCCCATAGGGCGCATAACGTCTCGTTTTCAGGTAGTTCAAAATATGTATATTTACCTTTGTATAAAATTTATTCGACTTCACACGAAAAAAATATCAAGACCATTACCTTCGTAATTATTCGTTTATTAAAAAATAAAAATAATTAATTAATGTAAAAAGACTATATTACCCACTAACTAAAATGTCATATTTTAAGCGCATGTAATGCGTCATTGATATTAACATGTAATTAAGAAGTGAGATTTGAGTTTCTAAGAATGTAGTACGAAAATATTTCGGCACCATTTCAGATAGTGGGTAGTTTCACGGTTAAAAAACGAGCTTTCATGTGACGACGCTTTGCGACTGCTAACAACTAAAAATAACAATATATTATCTGCAATCAACATTCTACATCAGGTTACTAAAACAGCATGAATCGTGAAACTTACAGAAAATCAGTAATTCTAGAAAAGAAGGGCAAGCGTGAAGTGAAAAAATGTAGTTAAACATGTAGGACCGACGATAAATACCGTGACACAAGCGACAAAAACGCGTTGACAGTAAGTTAACAGTATCACAGGCGTAGGATATGAATTGTGTCAAGCAAAGTAGCTCGATAATTTGGGGGCCACATGAACTAGAGTACTCTCTTATGATATAGAAAATCCAAAAGAAGTTTCTGATATATCTTTACATGAGAGAGTGCGGAAATTATCCTTGGCCCTACCCGCTCGAGTTTCTCCAGGGTATGCATGGCTACAACAGTTTAGAGACTAAAATAAATATGTATTTGACATCGCATTTTTATCGATTGTCGCGTGATAAAGTCGAAAATCCTGAAATTATGATGAGCATTGGTTTGTATGATCCTGATTATTACCTAAGACAGCGTCAGCGTATATTGTTTCATATTTCAATGTACAGGACCAACTTTTCGATGGTTATGCCTATTAGAAGGACTACCGCTATATTTAACAACATCGCTTTGCATACTGATCTATTCCATGTAGCCGAAGGAGTATTCTGGAGGATTCTCCTAATACTTTGACAAGAGTCTTTTTTAAATATTCGATTTTAAAAAATACAAATGCCTGAAATTTAAATAATCAGCTCACATATCATTTATAAAATAAATTCAAAATTGAATTGCGCATTTTTTGTGCGCGCATATCTCGCTTCGATTATTTGTTGAAAAGTAACACTTTCACATTGTTTTAAATTTAACCACAGATTTCCTGTAATTTCTGTATAAACTGACAAATTATTCATTTGGTCGAACCCAGAAGATTCTGTATCATTTTCTGACCCGCGTAATAGCTTTATTTGAAGTTTTAGAAATCAAACACTAATTTAAGTCTACTGAACATTTTATTTTATTTTTACAAATATAAAAACAAAAATTTCTACTATAAAGCTTCATTAATTATCTCACAATACATAGTTGTATGTCAATAAATACTTATTTTGTTATATTTTCCCTGTAATTCAAATATAAATTTCCCATTACCTATTAAACACTTAGCCTTGCCCTTAACCAGTGGTGATTCCCTCAATTATGATTAATGTACATGCTATAGTTCATAAGATTACTTTTATTTTCTACTTAAGTACTTTGAATTATATAACTATATAAGGACATTCAATCCATCTAATCTTCACATTCGTTTGAAAATGCTTTAACAAAGCGAAACAATTGTCACGAAATTTTTGTTTTTATATTTTTTATATTTGTAAAAATAAAATAAAGTGGTCAGTACACTCAAATCAGTGTTTGTTTCCTAATACTATAAGTTTATGATTATAATTATACCATTCTGACCTTACGAATTGTACGCAAAACTCTTAGATACGTTTTTTTATATTCCGATTTCCATAACCCTAAGAAATACTGATCTTTGAAAACGAAATATTAAAAAAAAACTTTCTGTGGGTGATTTGCGCGTTGTGGGAAATCGATCCGGAGAATTGTCTGAAAGAATGGGCCAAAGTTAACTCGGACCAAATAGACACAGACAGGAAAGTTTGGCCTATAAAATAAACACTTCCCCGCGATTCTAGCAAACAAGTAAACAGCGTTCGCAGCCAAGCTAGACAAACATCCACTAGCCCAGAACTATAACAGTCAAGTAGGACTCGTGCCACGGGATACAGCACAAAATATATTATGTCTGTTATGGGTTGATGGCCCATAAGGACTGCTTTAGGGTTATGGGATTTCGCCGATGTAAACATACTTTTTGCCTTTATATCATGACCGTTATGGTTTTTTAATTCTTTTTGTTCTCCGGATATAATAATATTCTGTATCCTGATCTAATTTATTCAATTGGAAATCTTTCGTGATACAAATATAACGTATTTAGATTAGATTACTGTTGTTTTGATGTCTCATAGCAACACAACAATCAATTCTATTTTCATTTTTAAAATCAACTACTCGTATTAAAATCTTTTCACATTCACATCAAAGAATTCAGTTGAAATATGGCCATAACTTAAAATCAGTAGTTTTTTAATACCCTTTTGTAGCCAGTTATTTTATTATTTGTTTTTTTTTTACTTATCGTGGTATTGAGATGATCGTAAATCTACAAAAGGGTTTAATAATCGTTCTCACATACTTGCATATATGAAAAAAAATAATAAAAATTTCGTTTTTAATAAATTAAGGTAATAAAAACAAACTTCAAAATCTCCATTAATACTAAGATATTTGCAAAAAACTTTGTAAAAATAATTGTGAAATAAGAATAACACTTTTATTTAAGTACGTAGGATGTTATGTATTGTTTATTTGGCATTAATAACTAATTTTCCGTTTTTGGTGAAGATTTCAAAGTTTGCTTCTAATACACTTTAATATTTTATAAAGACTCGAAAGAAGTAATAAAATAAGTTATAAATATTTAAAACTTGCTTGGAAAGTGTAGGCAAATAATTTATTAAAAAAAAAAAAACTATTTGGAGATTCGTAAAAGTTAGGATAGTAAAAACTGCACAGTTTTATTTTCAAATACCTTTTTATTTATTCAAATAAAATGTAATTTGCAAGCGTGTTATTGAATAAGAAAATAAATTATACGTGTTTTTAACTTTGGAGAAGTCCCATACAAAAAGTTGATGGGAAATTTAAATCAACAGATTATCCTTAAAAAGTCGCTTCTGGTAATATCATTTCGATTTTCTTATCTTTCACTTCCCGTTCCGGTATGTCGGAATATGCGATATCTTCCGGGCGACCGTCTTCCCGACCGGAAGGAGGCTTCGCGGGGGATTGTTTTTCTTTTCACCCCCGTCCCTACCCGAGACTAGAACGCCTGACCGCGAGGAGATAATGCTGTTCCCATGGCAACCCTCCTCGCCCTATTTCATCCCATACCAAAGAACCTAACTTCCACGATATGAAAAATTCAGGCTGAGAAAATAGGTCAGAAAGTTAGTTTTCACTTTCTTTATTATAAATACAACTCCCATACTCTGATGTTCCGCGAGTTAGTATTTCGCGAATTTTGTGTTTATTGATTTAACATCTGTTCATTTTGTTCTCCGCCATTCGGGGAAAAATAATTCCTACGAATAATACGTATCTTTTATAACTTATTTCGCGTTGGATATATTTTTGGCAAGGTTGTGGATTAATTTTGGAAGTAAAAGTCTCTGTAACATCACGTGCAAAGATACGCAACTGCCAAATAATGTTATCGGAAATATTTTTTAATATTATATTTCATCAAAAAAATATAAAAAAATACTAATATTGCATTTCAAATATGATATAAACTTGCTTATGATATCAAATAACGTCAATTTTATTATGAGACAAATTCACTTATCAATTTGATTGAATTAATTTTGTTTCAAAGAAGGATTTTTAGGGATGGCTTGAGTACTTTTGACTTTACACACTGTGGTTTCTTAGTAAAAACTTTGTTTGAAACAAAGGGTTGCATATGAGGGTTGCAGAACCAAATTAATGAATTTGATTTTTTGAAATATTATTAAATGAATTATTTTTTG
Source organism: Micrasema longulum (assembly GCF_059751315.1). Classification (NCBI taxonomy): domain Eukaryota; kingdom Metazoa; phylum Arthropoda; class Insecta; order Trichoptera; family Brachycentridae; genus Micrasema; species Micrasema longulum. The sequence goes on from NW_028277912.1 coordinate 13,815, forward strand.
CTATTCAGCCTTTGTGAATATTCACATAAATATCACCGAGTTTGCGTTTATCTGTTGATGTTCGTGAAATAAAATAAATAATTTATTACTAGCGTAGGTAAGAATGCATTAAAATATTTGAATTCGAAGATTTAATATCTTATTTTGTATATAATATTTGTACATTAATAAAATAAAAATTGACCAGTTATTATGAATATATAAATCGTGAATTTTATAGTCAAATACCTCAATATATATTAGTAAATATAATATGTATATAAAACAATGTTGGTAAATATTAGTATTTAGCCACTTACATTCATGACTTTGAATGTGTAAATACTACGCATACTACGGTAATGGTAAAGGTAAAAGTGTATTTAGTATTTGCATCTTGGTGTAGTGAGTGTCCTGATGAAGAGACCGGTACGTCTGGAAACCGGTTGACATAAAAAGTCGTGGTTAAATACCAGTTTTTACTAACATTAATTTAAGTGATTGACCACAAAGGTAATGCTTTGAACATAAATCATTGGTTGCTTTTTGTGGCGCCTTTACAAACTGTGTAATATTCACCATTCTGCCTTTGTTTAACCATTTACATTTCCTTAGCTCTTCTTTATGTTGATTTTAGTGAAGTAAAAGAGCTGAAACCTTTATAATATGAGTGAAATTAGAGACAAAAGTCAACAGATAGAAGAGTTGTATAAATTTGGATGTTGAAACAAAGACTAAATGGTGAACGTTACACAATACACAGTGTGTAAAGTGGCCACGTAAACCAGTCAATTACAGGTCATAAGCCCTGTAAATGCTTAGATTTACATATTGCCTTCTTAAAAATGTTTTCCCTCTCTATTGCAATATATTTGAATTAAAATAACTCTCTACGGAGGAAGTCTAGCCAGTCTGCAAACATATGGATATACTCAAAACATTGTTGTATCAATTTGTCTTAAACCGTCAAAAGCTTTATCCCAGCTTTAATGTTTCTCAAAACCAAATAGTAATTATCTCTTTCCTTTGCCTAAAACAATGCTTTTGTACTTAGCCGTTTCATTAAAATGAAGTAAAGCGTGATTCTTGCGAACATTTATCAAACCATTTTTTATGTGCTTCATGAAATATGAGAAAAATATCTTTTGAAACAGATCTTGAGAAATGCTAAGCATCGCTAACCCTTAGTTCTTGATAGCATCATGAAACGTTCTTCTATAGTTTTATGTCAGCCACGGAAATACAGAATAAGTGACGCTTGTTATTTCTCACGCTATTTTATATCCTCAAAATGAAAATCACAATTATTTTTTACATCAAGAATGTTTTACCTCAAATAAAAAAATACGGGCAAAGTTAACGCAAAAACAAAATTTGATGAAATTTCCAGTGCAACGTCCTGGAGTATAATAACTTTATTCTAGCCATAGAGACATGAAAAGTAAAAGAAATCGACCCATAAAAGGACCACGGGGAGTGGTAACATAAGTCAGCTCAACCCAGTCGCGCGGCAAGTCAGTCAGTCAGTTCTACGTAGTTCAGTCAGTCAGCCAAACTCATCATCGTCGTTAACCTTGCGCTCTATTACAAAATGCTGTATCTTATTCACTATTTAATTTATACGCACTAAATGCCGACCTCGTTTCTTCTGTCATTCTCCAACTGGAGTAGGATCTCTTATCCCAACAACAAGCAAAATCCTACTTTTTACTTCCTCTTGTCACGTCCCGTACGTTGGAGGTATCATCATGGATATTATTGTTTTGTCCGCAGCCACTCTTAATAAGGATTTGGAGCCAATCTCTCATGTTTTTAAGCCAAGAGATACACTTACTTCTGTATTTTTTACTTGTTAAATAAATAATCTACAATAATTATTAAATGTATTAGTCAATAAACAAAGATTTAATTTTGTGTTTTTTATTATTTATTGGAGATATCAACAGTAATACATGTAACAAAAATATAACAAATAAAATATACAGAGAATAAAACCAACTATAGATATCCACAGAAATACATTCAATACACGTACAATACATACTAATGTGTTTGTATGAGTGTAATTGAGTGAGAGGGTGGGTGAGTGGGTGTTATATAGGAATGAGGGTGGATATGTGTGTAAATATTGCACAAGTGTCAAGTGTCGAAAATATAAATAAATATTAAATATTATGAATTGGAAATAAAATAAAATAAAATAAGATAAAATAAGACTTTATTATTGAAGTTAAGTATAAGACAAAAAAGTATGTTTAAAGACGCGCATTTTAAATGTTATTTTTTTTACAATCAAATGGATCAATAAAGGGAAAGTTCAAATTATATTCACGAGCAAAACGTATAAGTGGAGAGTTCTGGGCATAGTTCGTACGAACTGCTGGCACATGAAATAGAGAGCTCGACGTGTGACGGGTGCGGTAGCCGGGGACATTTAATGATTACTCCGACAAAAGAGCCGGACTATCAAAGCGTCCACTAAGTATGTCAGTTTTTGTAGTATTTATGATTTTTTTATGGATTTTGTACCATTTCACTTTGAATCAATCACATCAAACTCTCGTCGTCCGTAATTGAATTTGCAATTTGTTACAGCGGCTGCAGCTATATTTATTGATTAAAGGATAATTGATTTTTAATGGCACTTTAAACGTAAAAATAAAGATAAACGCTTGTTGTTCTTTAATCAGCTCCGTTAAACTGTTAAGTAATTAATAGTTTAAAAAACTGATTGGCTGCATTCTGGCCGTAATTACGAATTCGCCAAGGCTATTTAACAAACAGATTCGCACGGACTGTATTATAATAATAAATTTTGATGTTTAGGCTAGAATTAAGAATAGTCCAGAAACCGCACACGCATATCAAACAGAAGGCAACTCAACTACTCATAAATTAGTAGGTTTACGTTTTGACCCAATAGTTTCTTTGTAGACGTCGCTCAGTACGCAACTCCTGATTCGAATTTAACAATGCCGTGTTGTGTCCTTTTAAAGTGTAGAAATGCTGCTACGATCTTAAAGAAACAGGATGCAATCACATTTCATGCGTAATTATCAAATGAATGTGTTTGTCACAAATACATTACTTAAATGTTGAATTTTTTTTCCAACTGTCAGATTGTCGAAGAAACAAAATGGAAATTTCGTTAGTGTTGCCAGGGTAGTAATTTTTTTTACCCTTCTTTGCTCATATAATATAAGAGAAAAAATGAAAATCGTACCTTGGATTAAACAACGTCATGGTGGACATTTGACCGACATTATCTTTAAAACATAAAATATTATTTAACGTGATATAAAAATATCCGTTTCATGTAAAATAAAATTTGTTTTATATTTTTAGTTCAAAGTTCATGAATTCAATTACTCTTATTAAATGACCCTTTACTTATCTACTCTGTTGTGTCAATCAATGTTTCCGAGTGCACAATAAGATTTTAGAAAAATTAACAAATTGTTTTTTTTTACCTTACATTTGTTTTACTTATAGCATTAATAATATTGACCTCAACTCAGTAAGCACAATCCGAGATCTTGGAATCGTATTTGACTCACGTTTAACTTTTTCCAATCATTTCAATATTGTTAAAGAGAAATCTTTACAAATGCTGGGCTTCATACACAGAATATCCAAGCCATTTAAAAATGCAGCACCAATAATTTGTTTGAATAATTCTCTTGTACGTAGCAAGTTGGAATTTGGAAGTATTGTTTGGTCACCTCATTATGAGATTTATAAAAATATGATAGAAACTGTACAGAAAAAAATTCTTCGTTCTTTGTCGTCTAAGTGTAACATGGGCAGAATACTTCAATGTTATGAAGAACGCTTGGAGAGTTAGAAACAAGGAGACAAATTATAGATATGATGTACTTGTATAATATAATTCACAATAATGTTGATTCAGTGTTTTGTGTTCAAAATGTGTCATTGTACGTTCCCCGTAGGCGTCTGAGATCACCAAATACATTTTACCTTACAATTTTTACAAACAATATGGCACATTTTAACCCTCTTGCAAGTATGTTAAGACTATAACAAAATGGAAAAAAAGTTAACATTGACATTTATCATGGTAGAGCAAATGATTATAAAAAAAAAACATTACTATGTATCTTAAATCAAATGCCTAATCCTTATTTTTGTGTATGTAAATTAATTTTAGTCTATTTTATTATATCTTATATGTTTTTAATTTCTCTTTTCTTTTCTTTAAAAAAAAAAAATGTAGTTTCTTATGTTTAACTCAATTTTATTTCTTAAACTTAATCTTTATTCTTATCTTTCACTAAACTTAATCTTTATTATTACTTAAATTGATTTTACACTCTTATTTTATATAATTTATGAATGATGGTGGAGTTCTTTAATTGAGAATATATGTAAAGAACGTTAGTTTTGCTAACTTAAAAAATGTATGTACTTTATTTATTCTTGTTGAACTTCAAAATAATAAAAATAAAAAAAAATCTGGAAATATTATTCGGTTACTTCAAGTATGCGCGCGGCGAAAGTGTGTCTAAGTGGGGGAATTATTGGACACAGTCCGATGTATTCAAATATGATTCTACGCTCCTTCTGGACTATTCTTAATTCTATGTGTTTAGGTATTTCTATGAATCATAAAACAGATTGTAGCATGAAGTTATTAAATCCCTAATTTCATGTATTTTCGTTTGCCACATTTAAGGTTTCTTACCTAGAAATTATTTGAATATAAGAACTGAAAATTAATATGCTAGCCAATGAACATAAGAAGCCCTAAAAGTTTTTAAAAAATCAATAAGTTATTCGTAAGTCAATTTTATCAACTGGCAGATACAAACAATATTTTATCTGCACAATAGTATATGGACTGCATTTGTTCTACAAAGGAAGCATATTTCGTTTTGTTTCTGTACTTTGTAGGTTCGAGTATTATTATAACAATGTCTATACCTACTTACACACTAGTGAATGTTTTACTTTTTTAAGAAAAAAAAATTAATTTAGCTTCCTCGACAAGGGTTATCATGCCATTAAAAAAAACTATTATAATCTTTCAATATTTTAAGTATTTAACTTTTTTATTTATATTTGAATTAATTTACACCCCTATGATATGTCTTTTACATATTTTACCCGTATATTAAACGCAAGTGACATAAAATTTAAGAAATACAGTTTAAAAAATTAACCAAGCAACAGTATTTAGAAATATATTGTTGGAAAATATAGATAAATTATTATGGGTAAATCATTTAGCGCGTGGGGCGCTAGACAGAGTGATAATATAAATATGAATTTAATTTTAACTCAAAATATATAATTTAAATACAAAAAATTATTTTGTTATCACATGCTTCGGATTTATTAAAAAAATATATTTTTAAGAAAACAACATAAATACATAAAATTAAAAGAAGTTAAACCTAAAGAAATACATTACAAAAGTTTAAAACAGGTGGGTACATAATACGAGTATTATGAAGTTGTATTAACAGTAAATTTTATATTTGAAACGCGGTTATTCATTTTAATAAAATAAATAAAACAACTTTGTTTTTTAACAATAGTTAATATTTTATTTTCGACATGAAGTATTTTTAATCAATATTGGATTTCTAAATTAGACAACGTAGAAATCTTAGAAAAAAAAATCTATAAAAATAATAACCAAATAAACAATATTTTTTTTAGTCCACTCATGTCTAGCTTCGAAAATAATCATATCAAATTACCACCCTTTTAGGAAAAAAAGGCTTGATTTATTGGCTTCACGTGTAGTATTTCGTAAACATGATTAAAATAAAATAGAAAAGAATTCATTAGTTGCATAAACCTTGACGAAGAAGCTTGTTTGCTTTGAAACCGGTCGGTGGAAAAAAAAAATACTCATAAAAACAAAGATGTTTTATTTATTTTATTAGTCAATTTATTGATTTACATGTTAAACATAATAAATAGATAAAAGCAAAGTAATCAGAACTACTCTGCAGATGTTTGGGACCAGGAAAATGAAAATGTTGCAGTCGAAACACATTTTTACATAAAAAATAACCTTTTGCCAAAAAAAGCAAGAATAACCTGTTGCCAAAAAATTGCACAAAATGCTTGTATGAAAAAATTGAAAATCCAGATATTAAAAAAGGGCACATAAACAATTTTGTATGGTTTATTTTGATGGTGCTTTAATTAACAGTTGTGAATAAGTACATAATGCAGCTGGCATTGATTTATCGTGTCGAAAATTCAATAAATATATATCAGACGCTGGCGAGAGGAAAAGAGTTTTGTGTAATCTATCTTAAGGGCGTTTCCCTAAAATAGGATTATGACACTCAATACTTGTACTGAACTTGCAGTGTAATCATTCTGTGAATCGAGTATAGTTTTATCACCGTCACCCTTTGTAGGCGATCAATCAATGTCCCTCCTGTTCGAGAAAAATCACAAAATCAGAAAAGCTATCATATTTTTGATTAACCGTTTTACTGCCGCCATCGCTAGTCACACCCAGTTTGCGTTAGTTAAGACAAACGGCGTCAAATGACCAAGAAAATGGCCAGTAAACAGCGACCAACGAGGAAAAAGGGGGATTTCATTACGCCGATAAGACCTGAAATGAAATCGGCGTCGGAGAGTTCTGAAAAAATGACAATACTTACTGTAGTAGATTGACAATCGTGCCTTGGAATTTTTAAAGCATTTTAAAAATACGTTGAACTCGAATTTTATAGCACAACTTTGGAATTAAATATTACCTCGACAATACTAAGATAAGGTCAGAACAAATATTTGGTCTTACTTACTTTAGAAGAGAAACTAAAAATAATCGAAATGCTGGGAAATAGTAGTAAATTTACAGTTTTAGGAAGGGATTTTAAATTGCCAGAGTCTACATTGCAATTGATTGTGCAACAAAAAGACAAACTCAAAAATCTTTGGGATCATTTTAAATCTCGAAATGGAGAAGTTTTTACAGCGAGCCAAGGTTGGTTTAAAAAACAATTAAACTTCCATTGCCTTAAAATGATAGACAAACGGCTAGTGCAGACATAGTCAACTGAATCTCCAAAATTAAATTTAATGTCACCTTTCGCGTGACAAGAAATAAATATTTTTTTCTCTCTGCCAGTCTGTAGCACTTACTATGCACAATACTCTTTCCTCTATCGTTCTTGTTCATTTTTTTATCGTTTGATATATTTAACATGCCCCTTAATTTATTTAAAAATAAATTAAGAATTATTCTATCAGGCTGCGATAAACTCTCACTTTCATTTTAATGATGCACACGCCTATACATATCTGAAAACTAATTCTCTCACAAATACACTTAAACGCACCCTTTTACACACACTCGTCCGTCTTTTAACCTTGTCTTTATTTTGTTATTTAATCATTGCTAACTGTATATTTCTGTAAATAAATAAATAAATAAATAAATAAAAATAATAAGTAATCGAATCAGCTGAAAAACATCCGATAGAGTCCCGTTTAAATCTCTTGTTAATTGCAAAATTTCGCTTTTCTCGGCCATGTTCAGAACTGGTTACCTGTATTTTGTTTATTTTAGGTATGTAAATATTTGTTTCGTTATTAAACTGTTATTTTACGATTATGTCAATTGAATTAATCACTAGACAAAGAGACTTCAAAGTGAAGTAAAACAAAATATGTTATTATGTTGCGTAGTTGAATACATTACTATTTATTTATAATTATCTTTACTTTGTATTTAGATAAAAATATGTGTGTTTGGTAAGCTTTTTTGGATTTTTTCATTAAATAAATGTGCATGCAATAACTGTCGTTCGATGGTTGGTATAGAAATAAATGCTTATTTTCAAACACAACAAATATCCACCTGAGAACTGGCTGAGCAACGTAAGATGCAGACTGACCTTATCAGAGGACAATCATTATTTTTGAACTGGCTTGTAGTCTCCTGTAATATTTGAGCCCCGCTTTATACCAACCTGATTCCAATTTTAATTACACGTTGTTGAAAATATCTCCACAATTCAAATGTTTTAGTTAATAATAGGAACGCAAAAAGTTCGAATGTTATAGTGTTATATAGATTCCCTAGTTATAATTATGTTATTATGTAATAAATTAAAAAATATATATACATGTTCATATTTAAATACACTTTTATTGACACATTTCGTCTATTTTTTTACTTAAAAATAAAAATATTCATTTATGATATTTATTAGTTACATATACGAAAAAAACTATTACATTAACACGAAAAAAAATCCCACAAAGGCTGTGTGTGGGTAAACATTTTATTTTAACTTGAAATAAAGTCTACTGGAAGAATACGATAGACATCAGAAAGTAAAAAATGAGTTCTAATATTATAACACAATTTTTTGTCGCTAAAAATTAGTAAATTATAATAAAAGTACCTATATTCTATTCAATCAAAAGAGAAGCGATTTAATTTATTTATTTTTATCTTAATTTCAACAAAAATTTAAATCGAAACCAATTGAAATAATTAATCTTTATCATATTTTCCTCCTGAAATGCATTTAAACCGTCCGGGAGCTTTGAAAAATGAAAATCTTTGCCCGAGTCTGGATTAACAATCAGAGATTTCAAGTAAACTATTCATGACTAACTTTGGTAAATTTAAAAACGCTCTCTTTTTATATGTAGGTAAAAATTGAAAATTTCCTGTAATTTGTAAACAACTTGGTTCTCAAAGATAACAAAACGACGTTGCGGTAAAAAAAAAAAAAAACGTTTTGACATTTCACGGTTCATTTTGCACTTACCGCCGCTTCCTCGCAATCACAACTCTCCCTTATATTTCCCACAAAGCCGTTTCCCGCGCAACTTGTTCTAGATTTTTCCAGAACTCGACAATTTATCTTTCTTTCTTGTCCAGGGTACCTCCTCCACGTCGGTTGGCAGTTTATAATGGACTCGACACGGCATTATAGCTGCCATAACCCACAGCGATATGAAAATAAAAAAAAACGATATGACAAGTTGAGCAAAGTCAAAAGAGCATCGTTTGCAAGGGCCAAATGATGCGAGGATCATAACTTAAAAAGGAAAAGAACCCTTATATAATATCGAGTAAATCGAGAGAAGATATGAAGGTCTTGTAGATGACGTCACCGTTGGAAGATTTTTCTTCGAAGTTAGCGTTGTAATATTTTAGCAAGTCTAACAAATTGAGGTTCTTGAGATTTTCATTAATTTACTCTCTGGTAGTAAACTACCCGACGGAATTTACGACTATACGACTAAAATAATATGTTTTGGCACCCTATATAAAGTTTCTTCATTGAGGGTTAATAATATTAGCCATTCCATTTCACATCACAAAAACATCACGTTCATTAGTTAAGTCTGAAGACATATTTTGAAAAAATATTTTATTATTTATTTTTTTATTGATTTCTCTTAATAGTTATTTCGATCATGCTTGTGGTCCTGGGTTTGATTCTTTGGAGGGTGGGCCTGACATATTGGATTTGAAGGTGGTTCCAAACTGATTTATTTCATTGTTCCCGGAGTGGCACCTGAAGCGTGAGACTGATCCCATTAGCTTCATTTATCATATCATGATGGAAATAGCCGGCACTTGGTGTTTGAATGCAATGCTTTATGCACCATCTAAGGCAAATAGAAGTACGAATAAATAATTGTAGATTGTTTTCCATATTTATCATATTTTATTTTATTAGTTTTAATATTATTTACAAATAATTTGTGTGAATAAAGAATTGGTTTGACTCACAAGGAAACCAATGTTCATATCAATTGACCTACTATCGTCTAAAGGACAGTACAAAAGGTGAATCAAGAATTTCCTATGAGTACGTCGTAAAAATAGTGATGTCAAATTGCTGACAACTAGGAAAATAGAAAATGACATCAATTCCCCACATGGAAAATAACACTATGGACTACTACTATATGTAGAAGCAGTAATTCATTTAAGTCAGTATAAATTTAATAGTCTGTCAGCAATAGTCAGTAGAATTCAGCTGTTACTCTTGCGATTAGAAGTATAACGTCGTTTTCTTCTGTTATTTCTAACTGGGGTAGGAGCTCTCTGCATACACTCTACAAATTTATCGATAATAAATCAGTTGACAAATTATTACTCTTCGACTATACTTTTTTTAATTGTTTTTTACAACGTAAATATTTTAGTTTTGTAACAATTAATGACAAATACTTTAAATATGCAATGACACATTTTTGTGCTATACAACATACAAATTATCAAAACATTTTGAGTTGGTCCAAACGTTTGAAGACAAAAGTCTGGATTTCACGCCCACATTGGAGGGAGTCATTAAGATTAACAAATTACAACAAAGATGGAAAACACTTAAGAGAAGTAAATTTGAAAGTCTAGGCATGTACAGGGCTTATGACCTGTCATTGGCTGGTTTAAATAGCCACTTTACACACTGTGTAACATTCACCATTTTGCCTTTGGTTGAATATCCATATTTCTTCAATCCTTCCATCTGTTGATTTTAGTGAAGTTAAAGAGCCAAAACCTTTATTGTTGTGAAGAGATTCATCTGAACGAATCATTTTACATACTAGGCAAAACCTGAAAACATTTTCCAGACTTTTTAATTTCTTCTGAAACCAGTTGGTTTTATTAATGTTTTGAGTTTTTCCAAACATTTGTAGACAAAATACTGGATTTCGCCCCCGAGGGAGTCACTAAGTGTCACTTAAATCAGCCAATGACAAGTCATAAGCCCTGTAAAGGCTTAGACTTCCATATTTACTTCTCTTAAGTGTTTTCCAGAACCGTTGTAGTTTGTTAATACATTTTTTATATTCATACGTAGGATATTTTATTACTATTTTTTTAAATATGATAACTCTATCTTATTACTATTTTTTCACACTTCTTTAAACCTTCATACTATTGTTTAACCTATGTTTATTGTGTAGTTTTTTGGACATCAATAGTTAAATAATTTAATTTTTCTTATTCATTTTACATAAATGTGTTTAATGTCAATGTTTTACACTATTATTGTTTATTATGTAATCTTTACTTGAACACCAAGTTTTTGCTTTAACCCTACTTTTTCAAAAGTCTGTAAAACGCATTTTTATTTACAAACAATAGTTTTATCTTTTGCTATTATTGGTTACGTTTTTCAAGTAAAAAAATATTTTGCTATTGTTGATTTTCTACTTTATTAGATACTTAGTCAGCCTCGTGGTGTACCAAGCAACAGGTTTCGGGTTCTCCCAACATGGTTGATTTGAAATTCTTATTCAAAAGAGTGTTCATACTAGAATATTCCATAGTCCCTGGACTGGCACCTGAAGCGTTAGACTGATCATCTTATCTTCTTGTAACTAAAAAATAAAAGTATGTGTTGCGATTGATGTACCAACGCAGTACACTGTGCACCATTATATGCGAAAAATGAATGATGATGATTATGAGATACTTAAATCTAGTTTATTTACAAGTTTTGCTTTGTTCTTTTTTACATATGTTAAGCATTTTAAAGTATGTCAATAATTTTATATAATTTTCTTTTCTACCCGCTTACAAATGTGTATTAGTAAAGCAACACTTGATTAATGTAAATGTTTTACAATATTCATGTATATCATGTCATATTTGTACGCAGTAGCTTGGAGTTTGCGTCCGTTGTGTGGAACCCACAATGCATAAGAAACATAGAAAGGATTAAAAATGTTCAACAATAAGTAATAAAATACCTATATTATTAAGACAATAAAACGCTTTGCACTTACAGCCAATCTGATAAACAAAGTGGATTTTTTACCCATGAAAATAGACGCACTATATGTTAATTACGCTTTTAATATTAATTATTAAATAATAAATTAGACCCTTTTCACCTACTCTACAAAGTTAATCTTAATATCCCCTTTCGCGTGACAAAAATAAGTTTTTATTCCATCCGCCAGTTTGTAGCTATGCACAACTCTCTTACCTTGATCGTTCTTACTCTAACTACAATGCTTTATTTTCATGTATTGATATATTTAACAAGCCCCTTAATTTATTTAAAAAAAAATTGAGCCTCATTCTTTCCGGCTGCGATACGATCCCACTTGCTATTTAATGATACTCAAACTTACATACACCTGAAAACTTACTCCCACACAAATACACCTCTACACTTACTCTCATACAGATACACATTAACACACCCTTCTGTTGAACCACAATTAAATAACTATATTTTGATTTTGTCTAAATTTTTGTAGACAAGGACTGGATTCAACTCCCCGGGGAGTTGTTTATATTAACATACAACAGAGATGCAGAACGTTTAAGAGAAGGTTATATAGAAGTCTAGGCATCTACAGGACTTATGACCTGTCAATGGCTGGTTTAAGTGGCCACTTTACACACTGTGTAACATTGACCACTTTGCCCATATTCGAACAAGCATATTCCTTCAGTTCTTTCATTTGTTGATGTTTGCGAAGTTAAAGAGCTGAAACCTTTATTTATGCGGGTGAGATTTATTTAATTGAATTATTTCACCTACATCCTAGGCCTTACTCACCTACATACTTATTTCACCTACATACATACCTGTAGATGTCTAGACTTCTACATTACCTTCTCTTAAATGTTCTTCATCTCTGATGTAATATGTTAACACAATTTAATATCCATGCTTTTTATTTTGAAACTTCGCTGGACTGTCTTTAAGTCGTATCTTTTTTATGTTTTTTTATCGTTGTCGACTATTTGTTTCAGTAAAAGAAATACATATTGAAATTATTACTAGTTTGATGAAGGAATATGTATTTGAATGTACTAAATGCAATATTTTATTTCTCACTTTATATATTTTATCTATGTATGTTTTAGTAAATTAAATAAATAAATATTATACAAATGATGGATAAGGGCAGTTGACACGAAAGAATCATAATACAGTCACGTATTTTTTTATTTAAAATAATCATGTCACATGATCCCAAGATTACTCTTCAAACAAATGTTTGCATTCATTTACATACAGCTTTTAACGGAACAGAAGACCTCATCAATTATGCCGTTTATTAAGCGAAGTCGTATTTAAACACCTTCAAACATCGTTTCAAATTAAATGGACACTCTTTTAAATCAGGCTTGCTATGTTTCCTTTTCTTTGCCGCCCCGTTTAGTTTTAATGTGTTTTTTTAACTGACAATAATTCTAGAAATAATACACGGCAAGAGCAGCTCACAATCAACTCGAGACTTGAATACTTTCGTACTAAATGTGTGTTTAAATGTACGGTGTGTGATGCGCAGGCGTATGAATGATCTGGGCTTTTTTACAAGTTTTCGGGGCTTTCGTTTGAATGTTTTGATTTTTGGTGTTGTAAAGTAAGAGTAACAGCTGACCGCGGCTCATTGGTATTCAGTCAGTTACTTTTACGAAACGGGTATCCCATTCTATTCCTGCTTTGGGTCATTTATATCAGGCTGCGGCGATGATGCGCTCGTTAAGATTTGTGCTTTCCAATAGTTTATTGAATTGCCTACAAGTATCTAATAAAGGGTCTTTGCCTAAATACTCGTATATTTCAACATCAAATGACCATTAATAACAAGTTGAAACGTGAGAAACCCGATTGATGAAAATAATTATTTGATCAAAATATAATTAATATTTGAACTAATAGCATCTACCTACACATCCTGTATTCCTTTTCTGAAACACTTGACACATTCGTTTTTTGATTGATGTAAGTAAATAATTTTAAATGACGATTTATTGAATTTTAAATGTCTACCAGTTTCGAGACAAACTCTTTTTTTGTCAGGACGTTTATCCCATTAACATTTCAAATGTAATTCTTATTCATCATTTTTCGTTGAAAAAACATGAAAAAATATTGATATTTGTGTTTAAAGACATATTGGGTATCTCAACAATAACAACTTCTCAGAGTTCAGAAAAATCAGTTAGGAACAGTTGCGCAAAAAAATAAAATAATAATGTTATCAGTTAAATAGTTGTTGCGTTTTTTTGAAAATAGACAAAAAAGTTTGAAGGGAAAAAAAAAATAAAACAACTCATTTGGCACATTTTGACAAAAAACCAACAATTATTTGACTTCGAACTAACTTTTAATGAACCGCATTTTTTCGTTTATTTATTTAAATGTTTGACCACCAAGTCAATGTTTTAAAAATGAATAATAATATCACATTTGTTATTGAAATTCTTGGTCGAAGTTCACCGTAATTTAAAAAAATAAAAAATAATGAATAATCCGTTATTGCTTTGTTCCACTTAGTTCGATAGACCAATAACTGGTTTCATCGTTCTTGCGTCATAAGCAGTGCCATGTGGGTAGATATATTTTACCTAGCTACTTACTTTTAATTTTGTGTTAGCTTTGGTATCATTAAAACAGTGGAAAGATAGCTAAGCGTGATATGTAACTTTTCGAGGCTTTTGTAACGTAATATATCATATGTGTATCATCGTATTTCTCTCGATGAGATCTACAATCTGAAAAAATATGGTAAGTCTTCGTTTAAGAAGGAAAGAAAATAAAATTCTTGTCACTTTATTATACATCTATTTTTTTATTTTAAAAGACTTCAAATTAAGATATGTTAATTAACAACTGTCTTAAAAAATGGTTAAAAATTATAAAATGTCACACACATCTTGTTTTATTTTTGTTTTAGATGGCAAAATATGATATGTCAAACATATATCTTTTTGTCACCCAACCATTACTCTATTAATTTTTAAGGATGGTATGTTATGTTTGTCAAAAGATGGCTAAATATGGTATGCCGAATATATCTAGTTATGGCGTCTTTATTTTTGATGGCAAAATATGACATGCTAGGAAAGTCTGGAAAAAATTGAAATTTTTCAGCATTTTGTGTTAACACAAAATAGTAAAAAAAATCCTGGAAAAATAAATTTTCAATGCATTTACGAATTCTATAATTAGACTTAAAAACTAAAATTCTGCATTGCAGCCTTGAAGATCATCTATATAAAATCCCGTTCAAGCCAAAAAAAATAAATAAAATTTACTTTTAAACAAAACAATGCGCATTTAGATTCTCCGAAGGGCATTCCACCTTTCTATCCATGCGCTAGCGAATTTTGCACATTTCCTAAAATTAATATTTTTCAGAGCCCATCAAACGTAACAGTTGTTCTTCTTCTAAATTTATAAAAAGTGAAATATCAGATTTGGCCATCTTTCCATTGAAAAACACTTTTTTCGACTCGAAATAAGTCCGCCTCGTTGTGTAGTGGTTTTGAGTGTCCAGCAACCATATTCGAGGTTCAGGCTTCCATGCTTAGCAGGGTCAATATGAAATATTTTTGTAATGGTGAGTTACTGCAATTTTTCACTATCCTTTGACTGACTTATCCAGTAAGACTTATACCCGTATGCAGAGACAAAACTTAAGGTGAGGAAAGTACATTCTAATTTCAAATGCAGAGAATAACCCGAAGGTGAAGACAATAGAATGTACTCTCCTCACCTTAAGGTTTGTCTCTGCATACGGGTATTATCACCTTACCACCGTGTACCTGCTGATTAAAATGCACTTTGTTTGACGTATTGATGCACAACAGTACTGGGTGGGTGTAAATGGGCAAATGATATTGATAATCAATCAAACAACTTATTATAGAAAGTTGAATAGAAGCCACTCTAATATTTTGATCGTGTTAAATCAGAAGGCAAAAGTATCATTATCAAGTAAGTCTGTAAGTGTGTTATTTATGCTACAGTCGTGACGTGTAGCTCTGCTATTCAACGCATATAAAATACTAACAGTGTATTATTATCTATGGTAAGATACTGCCGTAGCCATTTTTTTCTTGCCAATGAAGGATGTTCTATTGCGTAGTTATTTGACTTTCTAAGCAATCAGTACACGAAAACTCCCCCTGAAATTCGGTTCACCATCTTTTTTATTACAAGGTTATATCCCGCTTAAAGATATTTTTCTGCTTCTAATGGTTTGTTAGATACCATAAATTATCTAACAAACCATGAAACGAACGGTAACAGAACAGACAATGTAGTACCGATATCAGAAAACAATTATGACTTACAAAACATTCAGGAAAAAATGAGAAAATCCTGAATGACTAGAAAATAGTTTAAAAAGTACAGTATTTGTAACTGCCACTTGAGGATTCAAACGTTTCAACTTCTTTGATGCAACTTGACAGGAAAATAAAAGTTAACTGTTACTAATTTAATTATCTGAGCTAACTCATTCATAAAAACGGAGAATGATGTTGATCATAGAAAAGGTGTGGGACGGGTGAAATTCAGATAGCAAACTGGAGCCTTGTGTGACCTAAAAGTGTCCATAAAGCCAAAAAGAAAAGTATTTCACTTTTGTTAAACTCGCTAATATTTACGGTTCCAAATGCTGGGCATTAAACGGTAGAAATGCGAATGCTAAGGTGGCGGGCTGGATTATCATTAAAATACAGAATAAAGATTAAATGCATTTGTGGTAGCCTGGGTCTCACTGACATAAACAGAAAGCTGGAAGAGTGACAGTAGATATGGTACGGGCAGATAAATCGGAGACCACCAGACCATACGGTAAATCAGGCAATGTCTCTGAATCCTTTTCTACAGTCACCATAAAAAGACCAAAGAGCTCTTGGACAATTCTATTTTCTAAAATCTTGCAGAAAAATGGCCTAGATGGAAGCTCAAAATCAAATAATATACAGTCTAAGAACGAGAAGAACCGAGTCTAACAGCTAACTTAGGTAATTAATTAGGATAGTGCAAGATATTTTTATTTCTTTATAATAAAAGTAGAGTTTCGTCAATTTTACAACATTCGTTTTATTTTTTTTACAATTTAATTGATGTATCAAACCGAATGATCCAATAAACATCCAATAAAAAGGGATCCAACAATTTTGTAAAATAAGGAGTCTCAAAAGTCGATTACGATAAATAGTCTACAGATACATACTTGCGATGGTGTGACATTGAAATCACATTTTGCATGATAATATTTATGAATGATCAATGAAATATCATTATAATACTTCTGTGATTGTCATTTATTCAAACAATTTAGAAAAATACCCACTACCTAGCATTCATATCAAACTATAGAAATATACCTAATCATATTGACCTAAAATCTCCCGAGAAAAAATGCGGGGACCATACAAACTGTCTTTTTCAATGTGTTACCCTGACCGAAAAATCTAAGATAAAATATTTGGGAATAATAATCGACCAAAATATTAAATGGAAATAACAAATAGATTCAATGTGAAAAAGACTTAGAAAATTATGCCACATATTTTTGAAGCTTTTAGAGGTATTTTATTGACGGATCAATTGAAGACCGTCTATTATGCTTTAGTACAGTCAATCATTCAATATGCAATAGTTGGATGGAGAAGGACTTTTAACGCTCATCTTAGATCCTTAAATGTTCTGCAAATTTTTTTATTAAAAAATTACTAAGTAAACCATCCTTCTTCTAAACTACCGAATTGTTCAAGAAGTTTAATGTTTTAAGAGTAGATGATATCTTAGGAAAGTGTTGTATGCTCCAGGTGCATAAGAAGAGCCTCCCATCGGACCGTATAACGGGAAGGTTTAGGTCTAAAGAGAATTAAAATTTCTACGGCCAAACATCATTATACTTATATAGGACGGAAGCTTTTCAATAATTTACCTCAAAATCCACGCCAAGAAATAAATTACGGAAAATTCAAGGAAAAATTTAAAATATAGATGTTTGATAATGAGTGTCGAATTTTTTCAATTTTTAGATTGTTTAATTATTTATTTATTGTAATATTTTGTTTTGCATTTCTGTTTTTTTTTTTTTATCATTTTGTAAACTTGCTGAACACAAGAGCTTAACTCTTTTTTTTTGGCAAGTTGAACTTTGAGTGTTCCATTTTTTTATTGTATGCATTGTTTTTTATTTCAATAAAAGTTTAAAAAAAATTAAAAGTAATAAAATAAAATGTGCGTAATA
The DNA here is from genome assembly GCF_059751315.1 of Micrasema longulum. NCBI lineage: Eukaryota > Metazoa > Arthropoda > Insecta > Trichoptera > Brachycentridae > Micrasema > Micrasema longulum. The sequence continues at coordinate 31,788 of NW_028277912.1, forward strand.
TTCTCCCAAATACGGTATTTCGGCAGGGTTTACACGAGGACAATACAAAAAACAGAACAATATTGTCATTTCTTAGCTCCGTTGACCGCATTGATCGCGCAGTAAGGGAAAATGAGACAATACAAAAATTGGACCGTAGTTCAAATATGAGACCCTGCAAAAATGACTATATAACGACGCTCGTTACGAGCGAGTTCACGAGACATTTTATTTTGTTTATTTCAATATGTATTGGAATTGTCTATTAGAGCTACATACAAATTACTCCGCTGCGTTTTCTCTGCACTGTTTATCCCTATAAGTTAAGCAATCGATACGCAATAATCAGTCGTGTTCGTTATAAGTATATTATGTACATAATAGTTTTGTTATTTCATCCGGATATCATCTACGTGACATTTTCAGTAAATGCGCGGGAGCATACGCACGCACGATATAATTGAACAACAAATGCGTGAACAGATATTGTGTTACTGTCCTGTCCATGCGCGTTCACACGAGGACAATGGTGCTGCGCGCGGTGGTGAAGATAAGCGGCCTGGCATCTAGCTCCATTGTCCTATGCACCAAATTGTTTACACTAGAATAATAGGTCCGATGCTGGGACAAGACAATTGTGATGCTAAAAAACAAACGTGGTTATCTCCAGCCACCGTCAATTTTGAGATTTTTGGTTAATATGACTTCTTATGTCATGTAACAAAATAATGTTCAGTTGAAATACTCGTATATCCATCTCTTTTATTTCTGGTAAGAAAACAGTTAAAAGCAACATAAACTCACACGGTATGTGGATTAACCATATCGTTTCACTTACAATGGAGATAGCCAAGTTTATTTTGTATAGTCAGAAGTATTGTTCCAGCGTGAATCCTACTTCAGAAAACAATTTAAAACATTTGCCAGCGTTCGATAAAACCTTTGAATATTCAAGCAAACCGAAAAGTTTCAAAACATTTTTTTTTAAGCGTAAGTTTTTGATAAGTATTTTCTTGATTCATATTTAAATGCCAGGTTTGTGACGTAATATTGTCTCTCTTGATAGACCATCAACAAGAACGTTTTATGTTTGATCACGATAGCATGCGTGTAGTATGTGCTAAACGATTTCGGATTTTGTGCGTATCGGAACATGTCAGTCATCGCGTTAGACCCAACCATAATCTATATGTAAATTTAAATTTAAAGTGTAATGTAAATGCGACCTACCTCGCCGAATTATCAACTAACGATTACACCGTCTTCGGCAGTTGGAATTCTACTAACACGGGTTTTTTTTTATGACGAGTATAATTTCCCTACTGTATGCATAATACAGTAAATTATAGCGCGGGGAGGTATTATTTTACCAGCGTAACCAGAATTGGATTGTTAATGTAGAGGTAATTGGTATTTGGAGGTATTTGATAATTTAAACTGCTTTGAGAATAAGTTTAAAGAGCAACGATGATTTGAGTTTGTCCAAAATTTTGTAGACAAGGATTGGATTTTACCTCTTAGGGAGTTATTTTTGTAACATTGTTTATTAAATCGGCATTCATTTCAAATTCAAATATATTTATTTTATCGAAATAACATTATAAATTACAACATGTTTAAGGTTAACAAATCACAATAGTTATGGATAAAATTTCAGAGAACGGAATATGGAAGTCAAGGCATTTACAGGGCTTAGGCAGGGTAACACCCATATTTATTCAATCCTTCTATTTCTTGATTTGTACGAAGTTAAAGAGCTGAAATCTTTAATGTTGTGAATAAATTTATCCCATCGAATTATTTTATATACTAGGAAATATCTAAAAGCAATTTTTAAATTTTTACCATTCTTTTTGCTTGTTTTATTGCAATATTTTAGGCTGTATATTGGGACATAATATCAAACCAGGAACCCTGGAGCAATGGTTTGACATTATGAAGGTATTATCCTCTCCAATAGCAAGAGTATTTTCCTCTTATACATAGCTTCACTGATATAAAAAATGTCGGTCTTTAAAGTAATAATGTTTGGCTGCCTGACTGCTTTTCCAACTCTTCATGATGTAAATTCAAATAAAATCATTATAAAAGTTTAGTTTTTTGTGTTACACGATTATTCTATTAAAAAAACACAACTTTAGTTTGGAGAGCACTCTTTTGCTTAATAAACGTGTAAAACTAATGACAAAGTCTTCATTTTTATAACATGTTACTTTTGAATTTGATTTACTTATTTCTATGATTTGAAGTGTGATAAATTATTTAAAAGACTATTTATAAATATATTTTTTATATTATTTAATGCTATTGAGAAATAAAAACTCTCACGTGGATGCAAGGCGAGAAATAGCGGGGGACGAAGCCCTAAGGCTTCTACGATACTATTAAGCGGAATGGAGTGTATTTTTATTTCAATTAAATAAGTGAATATCCTAGATATGTGGTATGCAGTGTCAATCTTTCACAACCCTAACAAATGAGATGGATTAGGAATGGATGCCACTAACCCGGTTCGTTCTTGATGGAATAGCTGGGATTCGACTGGTCAATTGCGAGCGGCATCTACACTAAGACAGCCCCTCCCGATCTAGAGCTGAACACTGGTGGTTGGAAGAAACAAAGTCTATGATGCGGCACACTTTCAACAAAATAAACGCGTGATTCACTACACGAGGTCTTACTGTGGCGGATGATCAAAGGATACTTAGGTGGGAAGTGAACAGTGGTTGTGGGTAAAAAGGATGTTGAAGTTGTGACAATATTTTAACAATGCACACCCACGTAATTCACAACCAGCTATTGTGAACTTACCGTCCCAAATTATATCACCGACAGAAGTTTCTGTTTTTAATTTGCTTTCGGTTTTGACCAGTTTTGGTTTCGGTCAAAAATTGACCAAAACATTGGCTCAGCCAAATTGTCGGATGAATCAGATTACGTTTGGCTGTACTCGGGTGGAAAATTAGCACAAGTATAGATATTGAATCGTTGTCCATTCGCAATAATAAGTTATTGTATTGCCATTGTCTAACATAGAAAATAAAAACTAGACTGATTTTGTGATTTGTTGACCATACTTAGTAGTTCTGAGATATTTCATGTTTATTTTTCTATAATTCCTTTAAAGTTAATAAATTCAAGTTTCCATAGTGTATATTAAAGTCATAGTTATATTTATAGTTAAAGTTATTATTATTTAATTTTGTTTGCACCACAACAGGCCAGGAGGCCCAATTACAGTGGTGAATTACATCACAGAACACCCAGGCTTAAGAAAATCACATTTTAAAATTTTTGTGTTCTCACCGGGAATCGAACCCGGAACCTTCCGAGCGTGAGACCGTTATGGTAGTTTAATATATTTTTATTTTTATGGTAGTATAATATGATGTAATAACTTATATTTACATAATAAATACTTGGTACACTTTCACTTATTTATTTGACCAATTAGCGCTTTCGCCCTCTAATGGGCATCTTTAGACTGGACTAGTCTGAATCATTACAGTGGAATTCCACCAAGAGTTGACAATAAATAATTTTATTGAAATATATAGTACAATATGTAAATAGTTATAGTTATTATGCATAAAAAATTAACGAACCATAAAATGCATGAATATTATTTCCTTGTTAACTTTATTTAACAATAATTTTATATTTATATTTATTCAAACAAATAAACACAAACAAACTATCACGTCGTTTCCCCGTAGGAGTAGGCATAGAGGATAGAACGATATCACGCTGTCTTTGCATACACCCTGTCTTCCTCGTTTTCTGCATCCATCATCAACCTTCGCATTGTAGATCCTTTTAGCCGTTCTTTCGCTGTTCATTCGCTCTACATGTCCAAACTAACGCAACACCCCTTTCTTGATTCTGTCGATAATGCACGTCTCAGCCTTAAATAGTTCACGGATCTCGACATATGCGCACCTATTTTATATCGTTTTATTTTATTTTATTTAACTTTTTGTTCATAATGTTATTGTACATAAGCGAGCTTATTGCCAAATGGCAATTCCTTCCAACAAACCAATAAAATAATAGTTTTATTTTTATAATTCAAGGTACAAAACATATTCAATAGAAATAAAAATTAAAAAGCTAAAGATATTTAAAAATCGAAATTAACGTATTTGTTTATAAATTACCTTAAATCAAAACTATTACTCAATGGAAAAAAGGAAAAAAGAGGAAAGAGGAAAAGAGTAGAGATTAAGGAAGAAAAAGGAGATGTTTCTTCAGACGTGATTTAAACTGAGATACTGTAGTAACATCTTTGATGGTGGATGGGAGATGATTACACAGTCGAGCCGCATGGACACTATATGAGTTAGAGAAGAAGGAAGAATTGTGGATGGGTATTAAGAGAGTGCTTTGAGAATTAGAGGTAAACCATGAACTAACTAGTGTTGAAATTTTTCACGCAGGTATAAAGGAGCGTTAAGACTATGAAGTTCATTGAACAGAAGTGAGAGGGAGTGATGGTCTCTTTGCTGTCTAATTTTGAGCCATTTCAGTTGCCTACGATAATCAGAAATGTGGTCGTATTTTCTAACACCAAAAATGTACCATATGCATGTATTCTGAAGTCGTTCAAGTTTATCGAGTTGCTCACGTGGATCGATTTCGACAGCATTTTACCTACTTTCTTAATTATTTTTCCAATTCCATGCTTCGCTCCCATACATAAGAGTTGGCACTAGAACTCCATTGTGAACTGCTAGTTTTGCCTCCTGCGATAAACATTTGTTTGCCAAAGTAGATTTCAGTGCACCGTTCACCCTGTTCCCGGAACTCACCCTCCTTTCAATATCTTTCTCGTTCTTTCCATCCCTAGTAAACATACTTCTCAGATACACAAATTCTTCTACCTGATTTAGAATATCTCCGTTCACAGTGATCTCACATTTAATTATATTTTCATCCCTTTCAAAAACCATCACTTTCGATTTATCGCCATTCATAAGCAAATTGATTTTTTTGCATACATTGTAGACTTTTGTTACCAAGAATTGCATGTCTTGTTTGCTGCTAGCAAGAAGCTTGGCATCATCCACGCAAGAGGCATGGCATAATAATGAATCTAAACAAAAAATGTTAATTTTCAGTAGTTCACAGAAATAGCATTTGACATAATAATTTTAGAATAACACAATAATAAAAAAAATCCCATTATATCCGTTATTCGTTGTAAACAGAGTATAGCGGCAGGTCCAAAGGCTTGAACAAACGGGGCACGTTAGAAATATCAAAAATCGTGTCAGAATATAAACCCCGCCAGGCATACAATCTAACTACGTAAGAGTACAGTGTGCCATAAAAAGTGGTCACAACCCATCATATTATTTTATTTTAAAAAATCATGGTATTTTACAATGTTATGAGTTTGTCCAAATTTTTATGGACAAAAAACTGGATTTCACCCCCTAAGGGGTCATAGAGATAGACAGTTTATAAATAATCAGTAAAGCAAATTAAATACTGTATTTACTAACAATAATTTGAGTTTGTCCAAACTTTTGTAGACAAGAACTGATAACTTCCTGGGGAGCTGATAACATTAACATATTACAACAGAGAAGAAGAACATTTCAGAAAAGGTAATATAGATGTTTAGGAATCTACAGGGCTTATGACGTGTCATTGGCTGGTTTAAAGAGGCTTCGTTTAAAGCATTGGCTGGTTTAAAGTGGTTTAAACTGGCTGGTTGAAAGTATGTAAAGTGGCCACTTTAAACCAGCCAATGACACGTCATAAGCCCTGTAGATGCCTAGACTTCTATAATTCTATATCGTTTTCTTAAATTTTTTTCTTCTCTGTTTTAATATGTTTACTATATTTACGTTAAAATTCCATAAAAATAATAAAATATCGTATTTTAAATATGTTATAATTATACTGTGTAGGTTTTTACTTGCACTGTTATCAATATTTATCTTTTTTGGGTGATCTCGGATAAGTTGGATTCTTTTTGATGATTTGGCTACCATTGCAGGAGCCAGCAAACTTAAGAATAACTGTGCGTTTTGTAAAAAAAAAAGTTAACACTGTGTATCATTCACCATTTTGCCTATGTTTGAATTTTATGCATTTGCATTTTTATGCATTTGCATATTTCTTCAATTTTTCCATCTGTTGATTTTAAAGAAATTAAAGAACTGAAACCTTTATTGTTGTGAAGAAATTCATCTGATCGAATTATTTCGCATACTAAACAATGCCCGAAATCAATGTTTTAATACTTTCTTCTTGGACCAGTTGGTTTTATGACAATGTTTTGACTTACAAACCCTCAAATGACAGGTCGTAAGCCCTGTAAATGCCAAACCTTCCATATTCCGTTTTAACTATTTAATTCTTCGATAACGATAAGGTCAGCGAACTATTGGTTCTTACAGTGGTTCTAACCATAAATTGATTGATTTAAAAAAACAGTTTGATTTAGTTTTATTAATAGTTTAAGCGTGAACTTTGTGTTTGAACATTTCGACGAAAATTTTTCATTGCTCGTATTAAAATATTTCTATTAATATATTTTATTTTTTTTTCCCATAACAATCTACTTTGATATATTTCGTTAATGTTACAATAAGCGTAAATTATTATATAGGTACCTTCACCTTGACGGCCTCGTGGTATAGTGTTCAGCGCATTTGTCTACCACACAAAAGGTCTCGGGTTCAATTCAAGACATGGTTGACACGAAATATTTATTTTAGAAGGTGTTTTTGCAATAAAATATTTCATGGCTGGCACCCGTAGCGTAAAACTGATCCTCTCACCTTCATGTTACAAAAATGATCAATACGCGCTACGATTGGTGTGCCAATGCAGTGTTGTATGCACCATTGGTGGAAAAGGGGAACGATGGTGATCTATTACATTTGAATACATTTTTGATTCCCTTATCGCAAACCACTTGTTACTTATAACAATAACTTGAATGACTATTGTCGTTTTCGCACGAACTAATAATGTGAGTAGGATATATTTAAAAAATTATCAAGATGTGTACAACGATTAAAAACTATTTTTTTTAGGAACTTTCAAGCATTACGAGTTATGCGCCAGGGTGTACTATATGATACAAAGTGCTTTCTTGTTGCTCATGCTAATGGCTAATCTCTTCACTTTTATCTCGTTTTGTGTTGAAAACCAGCTCTTAAATTACATACATATATTACACTGAATATGTTTTTATATAAAGGTTTTTTTATTTCTACATTAACAAGTTTACATATATGGATCTTCAGATCCGTGCCTGATATTTTTAACTGATAGCGCCTGTTTGAAAAATTATCGCCAGATTTATGAACTTAGTGGAGAAAAATGAGAAATTAACTTATTGTAATGATTTGAATTTTCCGATCAGTGTGAACAGAGATATTCTGAATTAGGTAGAAGAATTTGTGTATCTAGGAAGTATGTTTACTAGGAATGGAAAGACCGAGAAAGATATTGAAAGAAGTGTGAGTGCCAGGAACAGGGTATACGGTGCACTTAAATCTACTTTGACAAACAAATGGAGTTCTAGTGTCAACTCTAATGTATGGGAGCGAAGTATAGAATTGGAAAAATGATGGTAAAAGGTAGGTTTAATGCTGTTGAAATGCGATCCCTCAGGCAAATGTGTGGTAAAACAATGTTTGATAGGTGCAAGATGTCAAAATCCGTGAACTGTGTAAGGCTGAGTCTTGCATTATCGATAGACTCGAGAAAGGGGTGCTGCGTTGGTTTGGAAATGTAGAACAAATGGACAGGGAAAGAACAGTTAAAAGGATCTAGGATGCGAATGTTGATGGATGCAGAAAACGAGGAAAGCCGAGAAAGACATGGCACGATCAAGACCATCAAATACTCGAAGATGGACAAGTCAAAAGTAGGAATAATCGGCGTGCGTGCATGAGAAGATGTATGAATGTAGAGGAAGCGAGGTCGGTATGCAAAGATAGTGTGATATGGCGCTCTATCCTCTCTGCCTACCTCTACAGGGAAACGGCGTGATGGTTTGTTGTTGTTGAATTTTCCTTTATATAAATTTAGGTATTCAATCCATTTTCATTTTCGTTACTTTTTTCTCTACTAACCTAACCGCATGGTTTTTTATCGGTTTGAAAAAAATACTATATGTGTTGAGGGAGACATAGAATGATCTGATTAAAATAATAAAAAAAATGCAAAGTAAAATAAATCGCATCATTTACACGCATTAAAAACCCAAAGCAAACTTGGCCACATTTGACACATCACGCACTTGTAACATTTTTACGATATACCTAGCTTTCTTGAGAATAGAGAAAAATACATATTCACTATTATTCTTCAAGCCAGATATGGCTCTGTATGCTGTAAGTGGTTATATAAGGTACCAATATATCATTGTTATTCGTCATTATTATTGGTATCTTATTTAAATAAATATTATTAAAGTGATCATCACTCCATGACGGCTCCCTAGCTGTATCATGTTGTAGTGTCCACCAACAGTTCCCCTGCCATTCTTATAGTAGGGTGGCTCATTTACATTGATGCAATCCAACATATTTTCGGAACAGTATCAGTATTATACACGGGACTGAAAATAATAATTCAAACCAACTAAAAACAGGTAAAAAGTGGTTTATTTTGTTTTTTTGAAAAGGTAAATCGGTCAATACATTTGTCAAATATAATATTTTGTTTAAAAAATAAATATTTTTTCAAAAAGTGGACCCAAAGACAATGCACAAAATGTTTAAACAATTATTAGAATATACAATGATTTGTATATATTAAGGTTATTGTACAAAAAAAAATAACACCTACTTATACCTTAACTTATAAATATATATAAATACATAAATTGTTTCAAAAACAAAACATTGTTGTAAAATCTTGACGTTTTCCGATAAATCTCTAGGTATAGATAGACTCAGCATCCCTAATATCTTTTGGCAACTCATTAAACATCTTAAGTTTTTTATGATACATATTGTTTTGAGTTGCCAGGATTCTTGTTTAGGGAGTCTGAAACCTTCACCTCCCCTCGTAGGATAGGAATGAATTTTGTTATTACGCTTAACATCACAAAACATGTATTTAGGCAACTATCAAGATACCCTATAAAGTTACATTCCGTAACTCATTATAAGGAAATTTTCCAATAAATGGTTTTCCATAAAAATTAAAAGGAAAAACCAAAAAAAAAAGAATCGTAGGTGTTATAAATGGTTTATTTATTGATTTTAAGCCATCTGCATACCACCCACTAACAGAGTTAACACATTATTTTCATTTATCGAATGGTCAAGATAATATTAACGCTGCATGTGCTGTTGTTTGAGAGTTTTAAGGTAAGCAAAACGTAGAGAAAAATAAGATTGATACAAAATGAACTAGGTACTCCAAATTAAAAGATGCATTGCAAGATTCTCGCAGCAAAGTATTTTATCAAAATTTTTCATTGGTCACTAGATACATAGTTCATATTGGCAGGTTCGTTAAAATCGTTTCAAAGTGAAGGTTATATTTTTCTTCATTGGATAGTAATTTGAATGATAATTATCATTGTGCGTCCACAGACACAACCATTTACGGTTGAAAAACATGGAGGTCATACCTGTCAATGATTTTATTGATGGATTTATTACCAAGAACCCCTCCTAACCGAACTAACCTATGTACGTCGCTACAAAGCATTCGAAATTAATTAATACCTATGTAAGTTAAAGGGTGAGTCCTTATACTCGCGATACCTTTTTATGTCCGATGAAGCTTTTAACTTAACTTCTCCAAAATCTTAAAAGTTTTCTAAAGTGGCAATAAAATGGAATTGATTTTTTCGAGAATGACTCACCGATCAGGGGTTCAAGGTTCCAGACCCCACTCTCCACAACTTGATTTCCATTTTCTAATTTCCATTTACAATTTATTTTTACATTAACAATTCGTTGAAAACAGTAACCAAAATTAAAATATATCAGGAAATTTAAAAACGCCAATATATTTTTTTTAATAAAAAACGGGCCAGTTGCACCAAAAAAGGTTTAATCAAAAAAAGCTCGAAGTAATAAAATAAATATAAGTGTTTTGGGATATATTTAAATTATTTTTTATACGCAACTAATTATGTTCATTTTAATAAAACTACAACAATTTTCAAACAAAAATGTCTGCAACTAATGCAATGATCTAAAAAAAGTATGACTTTTACTTTTTTATTATATAAAATAGTAATGTGTATAAAAACTCGCGTGTTTTGAATATTTTTACGTCAGTTGCCATATGGGGATGTTGCAAAAAAGGATGTACAACATGATATGTTTTGTGATCATTTTAACTAGATGTTAGCTGAATAATGACTTGACTTCTAACATCCCCTTTTGTAAATAGTATTATTTATTTATTTCTTCATTTCACAGTTTTAAAATGTACACAGGTTCTTTGTTTCAGGTCCCGACTAGCTAGAAAATTTCTGTGTAAGAAGAGCCTTTTTTTTACATTATTTTTTTTGTTTCATTAAATGATGCCTAGAAAAATTCAAATAATAATAATAATATCAAAAAAATCAAAATTGATATAAATTTGAAAACATACCGATAACAATAATAATTGGAGCATAAATAAAAATAGTAAATATTTCATTCATAATTTAAAAATAAAACATAAATATAAATTTGAAAACTTACGGGTAATAATAAAAATTTAATCATAAATATAAATTAGAAAATAAACCAATATTAATTATAAAATTAAACATTCATGCAAACTAGAAAATATACCGATAATACTAATCATTGAAGCATAAATATAAATCAGAGAATATACCATTATCAATAAATAGTTTACAGGATATGAAAATATTTCTACTCCTTACCTACTTGCTATACGGATAAATGAAGTAAATAATAACAAAACAATGGGTATTATTCAAAAAATAATCTGAAGTTATGTACTACAGCAGGTTTTATATTTTTTACAGATTACGTACATAGACTGTCCTCTTAATACTTCTGGTATGTTAAAAGTTGACGCTTTTAAACTCCTAGCCGCCTATCTGTCAGCCGATTCACCAACGAATAATTATAAATGATTGAGACTGGGAACAATAAAACATTATTAATGGAATGGGTGCTTATTTCTTTCATTACAAATTCACAGATCTTAAAACAAAGAGAATCTTTTGAATATACTTACATAAGATTATAAATTATCTTCATCCGTCTAAATATGATACTGAAGAAATAACATTGATTAGTGGGTCCTAACAGGCCCAATTGATCAGATCGTATTTATTCATACCTTTAAAAAAACTATATCTTAAGGTGTGTATAAAAAGCTAAAATATGCGTTTCTGACCTGAAAAGATCTAAATGAACAATTGCATACTGACTTAAGTGAATTGTTAATTACAAAAATATTTCGAAATTATTTTGCTAAAAAACATTTTTTTTAAATATATTTGGTGATTGATCGCCCTTTTTGTACATAATCTACTAAACCTTTCTTTTACATCGGGCAAGAGAAAGGAAAATTCAAGGAAATTATGAAAAAAATCATCACAAACCCCGTATTAGTTTAGGAAACATACTTCTTCGTTTTTTTCTTGCAACTGGCGGAAATCAAAGCAATGACACCAATTTCACAGTTGGCCATCGAACTAACTGCGCTATGGGGCGACACCCGTCTAAAAAGCTTTTATCAATGAAAAATTAATATACGAGAAGATAATATTATTTATTTATACTCGAATTCTTAAAGCATGGATATTTTGGTAATAAGCAAAGAATATTAATTTTCATAATATTTTAACTATCAAAATTGCCTTAATTCATAAACTTAATATAAATTCGACTTCTGACGTAATGGCTAAGGTGTTTGCTTCATGCTCTGGTTTTTCGGTTTTGTTTTCCACCAAATTCATAAAAAAAGTAATATTTTGAATGTTCAGTACTGTTTTCGTCATGAAGATCGGTTCTCTAGAGCTATTGTTGTAAAAATCATAACGTTTTCTTAAACCAAACACGTTTACTTCTCACATTACTTACATAGATCAATCAAGAAAATTAATTTTAAATTTAAATATGTCATTTCAAAGAGTCTCTCAATTAAGTGGGTCAGGCTTTTTACACCTATTTACTAATAAAATAAAAATTACAATTCAAAAATCAAAATTAAAATTTGTAGTTCTGCCGCTTGCTATTTATTTAAAAGGGTTTTGAATTAAAGTGATAATTTGAATTATATTTTAAGTAATGATTTTGCTTAACCTTTAAAATATCAGTTAGTTCACACGTGCAATGATCTTATTTTATTCATAGTTTCCGGACTGGCCGTGAAGCGCTAAACTGATCTAAGAATGAAATAAACATTATTAAGGTTTACTGTGGTTGGTGTACCATTGCAGAGTCATACGTACCGTTTTTAAAACCACGATGTTTTTATTAATCGTTTTAAAATAACAGTGAATCTAATGATACGTTGAATATTTTCATTTTCGATTTGATTAAATTTACGCTCCGCGAGAAATTATAAATCTCATTTATCCATTTCCGGAAAATATCTTTTGCGTGTTGGACTCCATAAATCATAAATGGCGTCAGATTCAGACCTATTATGCTAATATATTTCGGAAAACTCGCATCTTCATCGTGATAAATGATTTGAATGTCCAGTCGCCTTATCGAAGCGTATTGTAAAGGACTACCCGGAAAATTCAGTTTTCCGGAAACTCTCCTTTTCAAAGGCCCGTTACGCAATTTAAGACACTCGAGTAACAAACGATTATAAATCTTTATTAATTTTCATTCAAAGTTCGGTTAGTTTATTATGAAAATTTACTCAAGTTATTAAAGCCTAAATAAATGTATTTTGTTTAACGTATTAATTAAGTAACTCTCTGAGAAGAGTAAATGTAATTAATCTATCACTTGAATTAAAATTTACTAATATTACGCAGAATTGTTTGTTCATATATTTTGAAAAGAGGCGGGCGAAGCTTTATTAATTTTCATCGTGATATTGAGAAATATACGGAAGTAAGCTTTGATAATCTCCATTATTAATCCTAATCATTTATAAATTAATGATGACTTTCTTTGTCGTTTCTCATTTTTTTTAATATACGAGTATTTCGATTCTTTAATTAAAGATAAATTATTATGTATTTCCGAAACCAATTTTAAATATTACTTTTTTTGAATAAAGTGTAAGTTGTGAAAATATTTATGCAAATGGCTGTTATATTGTTAACTTACAATTCTATTATTTATTGATTTTTAGTAAAAATGAACATTCGCGTTCTTGTAATTTATCAAAAATGTCAATTTTGGGTCCATTTTCAAAGAGTAGTAAATAACTCGCTATAAGATAATTGGAATCAAGTTGGGGGAGAACGCGAATTAAACCTCGGACCGCTGATTTGTGAGTCGGCATCATTAACCTCGGGATCAAAACCAGATTCTCATTTTCAATTAACTAAATTATTTGGTCTTCTCCGTATTAGGCCGGATAAAGTTCTATGTGTGATAGAAACCTGTAAGAGTGTTTACGTCTCTAGGTTCAAAATCCTGAAAAGCGAAACCGATTTGAAATAAGTCAGCTCATGGTGTAGTAGTTTCGGCGTTCGCCTTCCACTGCTGAACTTTAGGGTTTGATTCCCAGCAAAAAGATATAAAATATTGCTTTTGGTGTTGGGTCTTCACTGTTTCTGTCTCCTGAAGCGTAAGACTGAACGATCTTACTTTCCATAATATACTAAAATTCTAACGCCGAAATCTAATAAAGGATGTTTGAACATAAACATACTTGTGCATGTTATTAAGTGTGCCACTGAAACCAGCTAAGTGGTAAGCTCTGTAAATGCGTGGACTTCCATATTCCCTTTTCAAAACTATCTGTCTCTGCTCTAATAATATGTTAAGTAATTGAAATGAACTTAAAAACATAAATTATTTTGTTCAAGAGACCGTGAGCATTTATTTCAAAATATTGGTGAGATGGATGGCTTAAATTCCAATTTAGTTTATATTTGTCTAAAATATATACAAAACTCTTGGATAATTTATATGGCGCCATTTTTGTGAAAATCACCTCAAGGGCGCTGTACAATTAATAAATATCCCAGTACGTCTTGCAGCTACAGAGCGCATGGATGGTTGGGATTCTAGTTCCTCGTTTTTAATTAAGATCAATCAAAAATTATAACAGATAGGAGCTAGATTACAGGACGTCTTGCAGCTACAGAGCGCATACACAGTTAGCATATATCCTTGGGATTGATATGATCTCATTTTTTCTCATGAACTAAAACACGAGTAAAACAGCATTTATTTTAATCTGCTGTAATTTTCATTTTTAGCTGCTTTATTACAATTCATAAACTTTAATCAAAACAAAAAAAATGTTTGGGATTTTGAAGCCCTTTTAACAGACAAATGTGTAAAAATACATTTACTGTTTTGTATTATTATTATTTTTTTATAATTTTTAGAACGTATGTTTTTCTGAAAAAAACTAAAAACTAAATGAATATTTAGTATATTATACAAATTTCACAATATTTTCACACTAATTTTATGTTTTTTAAATTTAATGTTTTGAAGCGGTATCGACAGGGAGAAATTACTTAAAGCAATATACCCGCGTCATAGGTATGGAACGTCGCATATCTAAATATGAATTATTTTATTTTTGTTTAATATAAATCGAATGTTGGTCATTGTCTGTTTTTTCAATATTGATATGTGTTATTTTTAATGATGTTTAATATTTTTTATAATACTAGGTTTTACCGGCAGCTTCGCTCGCATGGTATTAGGGAGAAATAAATTTTGTCCTTTATCAATAAGAATTTTTCCAATCGAATAACATTTTTTTCGAGATAGAAAGTAGCTTGGATGAATTTCTGGTCCTCCAACTATCACAATGAAAAAAAAAAGATCCGTTAGTCTATGACAACGTAGCATCGTTATTCTGTTCAAAAATCAAAAATCCTTCTTCAAAATCGAAACTAAAAGAAAACCAAATTAAACGTATTTAAAAATATTTTGAGTTTGTCCAAATTTTTTTAGACAGGGACAGGACAGGAGCTGTTAATATTAACAATTTACAACAGAGATGAATAATTTTTTTTAAAAGGTAACATAGAAGTCTAGGCATCTACAGGGCTTATGACCTGTCATTGGCTGGTTTTAGTGGCCACTTTACACACTGTGTATCATTCACCATTCTGCCCATAAGTTAATCTGTTGATTAACTTCAACAACACAAATAATAACAGATAAAAAAATTGAGGGATCTGTTGATTAATTTCACAAACATCTCACCAACAGGATTTTGGTCCCATGGAATTGGGACTTACGTCTCAAAAAATTCAAGTAAAATAAACAAGTAAATAAATAAGTAAATAAATAAATAAATAAATGCTTTTAAATAAAAAATAAATCTGAGTAAATAAATAGTTTTAAATAATAATAATAAATGATTAAATAAATGAAAATATCACCGTTGACAGCCAGCGTAAAACTGTTTAATACAAAAAATATCATATCTGATTTATACCCTCGTATTATTCATAAATAAAAATAATAAAACCGCATTATTCTCTCCCTCATAGTACTTACTATTGTTAGAATTATCATAATAAATAAGCAAAACTAGCGTAATGAGAAGGGGAAAAGTAAAGTGCATTATGCCATTTGCAATTGTGTTTTTTCTATGAAAAATATAACAGTTAAGTATGAACGTGACGACATTATTCTACTTTGTGAATACAGTATTAGGTACTAGTGTTCTGTATTAATCTTTTGTAATATTTTTTAATTTAGTTTTATTCATTAGATACTAATTTTATCAGTTTTCGTTTTTTAAAATCATTTCATGTTATCGATTCCCGGTAAGATCACATAAAAAAGGTGTTTTTTCTTAAGCCCGTGTGTTCTGTAGTGAAATTCATCTTCTGTCCTTGCGTTGCAAACCATACATAAATGTATCGATGTTTTTTCTTGATATTTCTTGATAAAACTCCATAGTTAATGATAATGATTAAATAATCAATAAACTTATCAATGAAACTTCTTGGTTTATTTTTACTTTATATTATTTTGACCATTAACAATGTATTATCTAAGTATGTATCTTAAAATATTTCGTCATTTAATGTATGTAAACTTCTCTGTCAAAAATGAAGTATTGTGCTAACTTTATCTGTTAAAATGTGTTTTTCCCACTTTGTTGTATTTTACCATGTGTTCCTTTCACACCTTTTAAATAATAAAAGCTTAATCCTAATTTCGGTCTAAAAACTCCCAAAAATGAACTGTTTAGCAAACTAGTTGTAAATATTTATGTTTCTGTCTCCTGTTAAAATACTTATTTGACCTTATCTCCAAAATATGTTAAGAATAGTATAAAACCTGTAAATATTGTAAACAATTCACCAGTCTTGAAGACGCCTACTTAGGCGAAAGCGCTCGTTGGTCAAAATAATAAAAAGTAAAACTAAACCGAGAAGTTTCATTGATAAGTTTATTTATAATTTTATCATAATCATAAATGTATCATTTATACTGAATAAATCGTTAATTTTAAAAGTTGTATTTGTACATTTCATTCAAAAGTTATTACTATTACTACTGCTACCATCACACCATTTCGCCGTAGGGATAGGCAGAGATAATGGACCTCCACACACGTCTATCCTGACATACATTCATAGTTTCTTTCACATTCATACATATTGTCACACATGCCCTTCGGTTATGTCTGCTTTTGACATGACCAGACTTAAGATTTTGGTTCATCTGATTATTCTACGTCTTCTTTGGTCATCCTCGTCCCACGTTACCGCTTATTCTTGCCATAAATATCTCTTATATCATTATTTCATTTCCTCATCCATTCGTTCTACATGCCTAAACCATTGCAGAGACCGTTTCGTCATTTTATCAATTATACCTAAATCAGATTTATACTCTCCCCTGATTTATGGTGATAGAAAAATATTTTCTGAACTATACGCTTAAAGAATGTTTAAAAAATATATTTATTTATTTATTTAAATGAACATATTTTATATCATTCCGTAATTACAGAGACATGTCTTTAAAAAATGGCACAATATATTATTCAGGTCCATAAAAACAATAATAAATAAAGACGAATATGTCACTAATACACAATATGATACATAGTTAGAGAGGAATACTCTTAAACTGGTAATCCCAGCATGTAAAAGATCCACCTCTCTCGGCAAGCTGTTCAGCAGACCAATCATTCTCCCCACAGGCATCATAAACAGTGTAATTGTCTGCATTCAGGAAGAACCAATGGTCTGCGTTACCTGGCTTTTAAATAGTTGCTCGGTACATATAATTATGTAAATACGTATTAAACGTAGGTACACAATTGATGTGTTTATAATGTTCCAGCTGATAAATATAACATTTCATTATTCCATGTTCGCTTCCTAGTTCGAGCATATGGTGTCCACGAAGATCCTCTAGGCATCTCTATCGACTGCTAGCTCCTGTGCATCCTCCCAAGTCAGGTTCACGTCCCGTAGTTCTGAAATGAACTGCCGACGAACAACCAGCAGTAGACGTCCAGGACGTCGAGAACCTGAAGCCTTGTAAAGTAGGCAAGCGTGATTAAGGCTCTCAGGAGGCGTCCGCAGCACATGGCCAAGCCAACTGCATCATCTCCGCTTGATGACAGTTGTCACCGGAGCTTGCTGTGTCCGTTATTTTATTACTTCATTCCGCACAAAGCTAAACCACCGCACACCCAAGATTCTTCTGATCAATCAAGATTCTTCTATCACCTATTCTCAAAACTCAGTATTTTGTTGTTTTGGGCCCTGGTAAGGTGCCACGATTTGCATCAATAGAGAAGAATAGGTGCTATGCAGGCGTTATATTTGGTATTCAGTGAGTACATATCTGATCTCCAGCTTTTATACTGTTGAATGTGGCGCTTGCTATCCCTAGCCGTACTCTCAGTTATTTTTGAAGACTGCGTATATTATATTGTTAAAAGTGCGTAGTTGTAAATTAACGAAAGAGGCATGCATATTCAAAGTTCAAAATTCAGTAGCGGCAAATTAAGTGTCTGTTTTAAGGTTTAGACCTGGCCAGTGTGTTTATTTATCATGCATAAGGTTTTGGGTTCGATTCGGTTGACAAGAATAATTTATTTTGAAATGTGTTTTGAAAGTAATATATTTCAATGTCCCTGGACTGGTACATGAAGCGCATCACTTTTTATCTTCTGTGTGTGACAAAAATTGTCTAGATACGCTGCAAATATTATTCCAATGCAGTGCCTTATGTACCAGTAGGTGGGGAAAGGAAATGATAATGATGATGATGTATGCAATGTGTCGTATGCATCAATCAATGATTACGATGATGGAATGTGTGGTGTTATTGAGTTTAGTGAGCTTTATCTAATATTAATTGAAAAAAACACGTGTGTAGGTGCGTGTTTTGATCTGAGCTACTCAATATATTAAAACTCCAACGAAAACTTCCAAAATTCCAAAGAAAGAAAACGCAAAATATACTCTAATTTCATTTTTTCAATGCATTTGAAATAATAGAGTGAATTAGATTCAGATAAGTTTTAAGAAATAACCCTCTTCTTCACATACCTCTTGTTTCATCTAATTATAGGCAAAATTCATATGTATGGCGAACTTTTAATAATTTTAATGTAATAATTAAATCATTTAACATAGATTTATTTGAAAATAATCTTAATAACGTTCGGCGTTTGCTTTCGAAATAACTCGTAGTTTATTTTTTTCTTTTCTTTTAAATTTACATTTAATTACTATTCATTTTATGTTCGAGAATCTTTTTTAACTTACTGTGATGCTACTTGTGAAAACCTGTAATTGGCTTATTTGTTATTTGTTTTGTTATATAAATATGATATAATTATAGCTGTTGGTTATCCAAATAAATAAAAATAAAATAAAATAAAAACCTGACTCAATCATGTCCCGTAAAGTCAACCGCTTCGAGGAAGAAAATAGTTTACGAGCGTCGAGATCCTGATTTTGAGATTTTATTTCCTGATAATGGTCTAGATGTTTGGCGATCCGTATGACTGAAGTTCGGATAAACTGAATTCTGCTGTAGTTATGAATGACAGTTTATAAATAATTCAAGCAATTTTTTCATTTTTTTTAGGTTAAAATTTTAAATACAGCAAATTTATAGTGGTAAGGTTTTCATTGTTACTCATATCAATATTAATTTTTTTTGGGCGATCCCGTGTGTAAGGTGGATTCGTTTCGATAATTTGGCTACCATTGCAGGAGCCAACTTAAGGGAACTGATCATTTTGAAGAAAAACTTTGTTAACAAATTACAACAGGGATGAAGACCATTTTAGTGAAGGGAATATAGAAGTCTAGGCATGTACAGGGCTGATAATCTGTCATTGGCGGGTTTAAGTGACCAATTAACACACTGTGTAACATTCACCATTTGCCTATGTTTGAATATTCATGTTTCTTAAATTCATCCATCTGTTGATTTTAGCGAAGTTAAAGAGCTGAAACTGCCAGGAATCAATATTCCAATTTTGAAATGTCTTCTTAGAGCAGTTGGTTTTATTACAATATTTTGAGTTTGTCCAAATGCTTGCAGATAAAAGACTGGAATTTACCCACTAATATGCGTTTATGTACTTGTAATTTATATCGTGTCGCAGTCGGCACTAGGCACATTCCGTGTCATTTTTGTGGTGTGTAGTGCCTGCTACCACGTTGAGTTTAATGTAATATTTACATTAAAATAAACTATTTAAAATATATTTAAACAAATAAAAATGGCTTTTTCGTGCCCGCGATTCAACTCCTATGTACAAATTTCTAAACACATTTAAAGGTTTTTTTTTACGCGTGTATTATAAAAGTTTACTGTTTAAATAACGAGCTATTCGAATAAAAATCGCTATGTATGTAAATATTAATTTATGTAAAGTAATAAAATAGGCAAATCAAATAAGCACATATTGATTTTTCCTTTTTTAAATGCCGCGCCGTCTCTTTGCTTATGCCAAATGTTGTGATGGCGGCAGCTTAACTCTCCACCAACAGTAATATTAGTATAATTTATTATAACAAATGTGACATTATATATAGTTGAACAATATTGTATCAAATCACCACAGACGGGATCATTATTTAGAGCTGTCCGCTATTGTAAAGTGGGGTGAGATGCTCTATCGTTTATGAAACACAATGAATTAAATGTGACGCATATGAAAGTTAAATTTAGGGTTGGATTTGAATTATTGATATGATTTATAAGCGGGTAACAAAAAAGCTCTGGGTCGAATGAATTTATCTTTTTCTTTTATTGAAACACGCACTTTCATACGCTTAAATTAAAAAAGAAAAATAATCATACAAATATTTTATTCGGATTTCATTTAAGAAATTATTTAAGCATAAAATATGTGCGTCAAATTTTTGAGGGATTATTTTATGTGGCTTTCAGAAAGAAAACAATTTTATTTCGTAACTGAAAATTTAAATTATTGAAAAATTATTAAAGTTTGTACAGTCCATTCACAGTCCAGTCACGTTAAAATTCGAACGGACTGTAAATAGTAAATACTTAATTTGGTTAATTTTTTTAATTTATTATCTATATACGCTCAGAAGACTTTTATGTGACAGGTATTAAATTAAAATTCAACAGTTATATGATATAAGAAGTTAAATCTTAGATATTTATTTTATGATCGAGGGTTTTTTTGTATTATGACAAGTATCGAATGACATTATTTTATTTTTATTTTATTTTATTTATTTGGTATTCTTACAGCTATTTACATTAAAATTTAAGTAGAAATTAATTAATAATACTAGAACTAATTACAAAAATCCACTGTTTATCTAATAATACATAAAATATAAGTGTTCATAAAATTGTATGTTTGCGACGTTTGTATTCGTGTATGAGTATATGAATGTGTGAGGATGTGTTTGTGTCGGTGCGTAAATAAAAAAAACTAATTTAAAACGCGTATAAGAGAAAACTAGGTAAAAGGTTTGACTGTAAAGAAAATAATAATAAAAAAAAAAGTCTACTTATTTTTGAAACCTTTTAAAAAAGATTTTTCTTTTATCTTCTCTCTGTTGAAATAAATTTAAATATGAAAAACTCCCTTTTGAAATAAATTTAGATATGAATAACTCTCTAGGGAAAAAAACAGCCAGTCTGCAAGCATTTGGACATACTCAAAATGAACAGCAACGGTAGACGAGGACGACCAAGGAAGACGTGGCATGATCAGATAAACCAAAATATTAAGTCTGTTCAAGTCAAAAGTAGACAGAACCGAAGGAAATGTATGACAAGATGTATGAATGTGGAAGAAGCTAGGAATGTATGCCAGGATAGACATGTGTGGCGGTCCATTCTCTCTGCCTACCTCTACGGGGAAATGGCGTTATGGTAGTAGTAGTAGTAGTAGTTTTTTTTGTTAAATAATTCGGACTATTTCGTATTTATAATCAAACGAATCGATAAGTCTTGAGGACAAAGTTGGAAATGAGATCATATGAACCAAAACAGGAGTGCTGGACTTTGTTAAAAAGATAGCTACGGGCTGATCATGTTGCTCGCAGCTCAGACGATAAATAGACAAAACGTCTCCTGTGCTGGTATCCTCAGACCACGTTGTGAGACATGAGAAAACAGTGTGGATGAGGAAAAAAAATATCTTAATACCTTTTGACATGGAGGAGGATGGAGAAGGACTACCTTCAGGAGTTGACGGCTGCAGATTGAGCAAGAAGAACAAGAAGAAAAAAAAACCAATTAAATTATTATTCAACGAGTTTCGCCATTTTACTTTTCAAAAAACTTATAACTGCAGTTAGTTATTTTAGTTTAAATTTGACAAACTAATCTCCATGCGTTCATATTTCAAACCACGAAACATTACTTACTGAATTCATCCAAAAATGATGTATCGTGCTTAGATATGTTTAAATGATCCCATTTTTCATACACATAATGGTATTTTAGATGGCAAATGACTCGGTATACTGTTTCAACAAACTAACATTCCTATATCTGTCTCAACTGTCAAACTTGTGGCCAAAGGAGAAAGAAATATGATTTAAGAACACACGAAGCAGTAAATTGTCCGGTTAATGTTTATTATATACGACTGCTGTTATTGGAGGAAATTAATGTTAGAACTTCATAATATCATATTGCCAAATGAAAAATAAATTCGTGGAACATTCATATTTTCATTTTTTATGACACCAATATACAAATACTTTTTTAATTAAATGTTTTGATTATTATTTTGTATTTTTTTAAAGCATCACTTCAAAACTATTTACATGGAATTGAAATTTTTAGTGATATTTTAATAAACTTCTGTTTAGCAATATTTTGAGTTTATTCAAATGTCACACCCCTATGAAGATTAAAATATTACAGCAGAGATGGATAACATCTTAGAGATGGGAATCTGAAAGTCAATGCATTTACAGGGCTTATGATCTGTCATTGACTGGTTTAAGTGACATATTTACATGCTGTTTAACATTCACCGTTCAAACATGTTGATTTTTTTATTTAAAAAAAAAACAATATTTTGAAATAAGGCACAAATAAACATATTTTGATGTGTTCTGTAATTATAACTATGTACATATATTTAATTTAGAAATGATTCAACACATTTTTCTTAAACCTTAGTTTAAATTTTTTTTTGAATTCTTCATTAATGCTTTTCCCGTATCCTTATATTTTTTATCTTGTGACTTTGCCTTTTTTATAATAATAACTCTCAAATATCAGCCGATTATTAAATAATATTTGCTTTTATGTTGGTATATTTAATTAATTTAACATCAAATATACACTTGTGTACCGGTTTTTTTTCAAAATGATTCTTAAAGCTTCATATTGTAATTTAGTTAGTTTGTTTAAATTTTCTTAGATTCATAAAAATAATAAGATGCTACATTAGTTAATGTGGGGTTTAATATTTGTGTTTCAAATTCTTCCAAAGATAGTTTTTTTTGTATTCTTTTCCATTACCATCTTAGTAGTTTGATGAAATATAAGTTTTAAATTCAATTTGTCAATTATTGTTTCATAATTTTCTCTCGAAATATATAAGAGAACGTCTTCAAAGTGTCTCATTTCGTAAACTTAAAGGGCTGTTACTTTTATTGATGCAGTGAAATTCAAATGACTGAATCATTTTACATACATATTAGGCAACGCTTATATTTAAAAGAAAACTTTTTTTTTGTGAAATAAATATTATTGTTGACTTGGGTAATTTTAAATGCAAACAAAAACAAAAATTGTCTTTCATTTAAAACAAAATATTTGGACAAAGGCACTTCAAAAACTATCCCCAATCAATTTAAGTGCTTCTTCATGTATATATTTCGCACAAGTTATAGTCTATGTCTAAATGACGCTGAGCTGCACAGTTTAAACGCGTTCTGTGCAAGCGGGTATCCTGCACGACATCGGACCCTTCTATAAGAAGAATAATCTTAAGGACTATAAACAATAACTTTAGTTACTCTAGTTAAGAAATGGCGACAAATTATTAACGGTTAAATCATGGTTTCTCACAAAAAGTAAAATGAAATATTCTCCATAAAATATAAAAGCAAACACTCAAATTATTCGCTTCTTAATTCAAATGGACGAGAAAATGGATGCGTTTTGCCCGTTCAGCCAACCCTAAGCGCTCCTTACTTCAGCGCCATTTAATTTTTCTTAGATGCAGAATTTGCATTGACGTAGGCCACCCTTGCGAATCACTTGCGCCACCCCTCTCCATCTCATTATGGCTAACGGGGTGTGATGTTGGTCGCAGTGCGTGCATTGGATGTGACATGTTTACAGGGGGAGGAAACAGGGGGGGATTAAGGAATATATCAATGCTCTAAGACAGTTTTGGCAAAGTTTTGAGTGTAAATGATCACATACTGTTTTATGTATGAGCGCGACACTTGCTAGATAGCGGATGAACGCTCGAATATTGCTTTTTTTGGTAGTTCGCAGAATTTGGCGTTGCTGTGTGTTATCTTCATTTACTTTACCAGCGAATCCCAAAACAAATCAATGCAATTATCTACCTTATACTGAGTTTCTTTCAAACTAAATGTTTGAATTTCTCTCTTGCGGAAGGTTCTATCGGATCCTGTGGTCAGAATGGCATTTGTCGGTTTCTTGATTATAAATTTACACGATAATACGACATAGTGGATTGGATTGACTTATTAATATCTAAAACAAATTGTTATCATTTGCGCTGAGAATTTCAAATAATATAAACATTCTTTGACAGTTCAGTTTTCATTGGGCCGGAGAGAAAAACATTTTACCCACAGTAGGATAATTATAGCATTCCCGCTAGGGCTCAGTGGGTAGCAATAAATTTAACACAGCAATCAACAAGTAAATGTGCAATACACATGTACATAGTACATGTGGCGCAACCATTATATATTTATGTTATATACGGCGTAATTTGTAGTTACATTTTTTTTATTGAAATAAGAAGTTGAGCGATTTTCAAAAAAAATTTATATAAATCACATTATCAGCGCTAATTTTAAGTATTGTGATTTTGAAATTATTCCGCCTGTGTCATAACTTGTAAATGGTGAGTTGTCCTGATTGGTGGGTTGGTTTACCATTAATCGGAAATGCATAACAATACTCTGTCATCGGTCGATTTCGAAGAACTAGCAACGTCGCATCGTTCAAAATAGTTGATTATTATTTTATTACTATTTTTTCATACATTTTCGAGAAACTTCGCGAGACAATAAAATACTGTATTATATTTATTGCGAAAGAAAAGATTCATTATATCTCATTTCTCGTTGCACTGAACTTCATCATTATGTGAACATTCTGCTTAATTGTTTTTTTAAATAAGTATTAATCAAATAAAAAACTTTCTATTAATGAATTATTTGATTATTTTTTTTTATTATTTTATTGGAATCATTATTTTTAATTTGAAATAATTTAGTTATTAAATTATTAAGATAGTTTTTACCTGAAAATATGTTTGGCAACCTATAAAAAGTCAATTCTATTAATTTACTAATTTAATAAAAAAATTGGCTTGAAATATCCAATTGAAATAAAAATCAACAGTAAGTATACACGAATGATAAAAAAAATTACAAAGAAAATATGGTTTGCCTTAATTGGTTGTCAATAATATTTTTTCTATTAAATAAGTGACAAACTTTTGAATACATAATTAATTTTATAAGAGTTTTAAGTACTTTGCAACAGCATTATACCTTGAATATTCTATTCAGGATGTGAATACATAAATTTAGAAAGATACGTGTTATTTAAAAAACTGCATAATGAAATTAACAACAAAAATATATCAGTAAAAAAAAAAACGGATTTTCTGCTTGGGAATTTAACCCGCGACGCCAGCTTCACAGTTGGCCGTCTAACCAACTGCACCACGGCGCTTGCTTATCTTAATAACTCCCAAGGGGGTGTAATCCCGTTTTTTTTTAAAAAAAAAATTGCACCACAATAGGCCAGGAGGCCAAATTACAGTGCAGAACACCCAGGCTTGAAAAAAATCACTTTTTTTTTGTTTTGTCAATTTCACAAGGTCAAAATATTATTGATCAAAGTTTCTGTTTTTTAACTGATTTAATTAATTATGATTATGCGTAATATAATTGAGATAATTGGTAATGCCCTAAATTAAACTCACAATCTTTAAAAAAATATTTCTTAAAAGAGTGAATTTTAGTCCTCTAATCCGCTTCTGGTTATTCCGCCCATGATCTAAGCTCTGCACTTCCTGTGACGTTTATTTTAATCAATGCTTGTCACAGAGCAATGTGACGTTTGTCACAGATGGCTAAACTCTACTATGTTTATGCTGCGGACCATACATGTGTCATTCCATCTCCGCATTGCTTCTGCCCTTTCGTATTCTGTCGGATGCACGACAGTAGAGGTCCCCCTTTATATGTTAAGCTGAGCCGCAAATATCACGTTTTCAGTTACTAAAAACACCGTTTATAGTAAATTGAAAGAGATTTTTCAATAATTAATTATATACATCAAATGATATGATTTACTTTTTTGTAAATATATTTGTTTTTTTTTACATAAACGGATACATTATTTAAATTAAATTAAAAAATCATTAGTTTACTTTAAGGTTTAAAGAAAAACTCAGCAATAATAGTAATAATAATACGTAGTATGAGCAATAAAAAAAAATTTTTGAATACAACAGACACAAAAATGAGTGTTATATGCATGGGTGAGTCATTTGTTATTTACATCAAAATCAATTCTCACAGAAAATAGTTGTGCTTGTAATTGATATGCATAAAACACGTTAAAAGAGTTAACAAACACAATTTTTTTAACGCACAATTCAATGAACAAGAAAAAAAAAAACAAAATATGAAATATTTAAGGCCAATGGTATATATATATTTTTTTAAGTATCAAGACAAATCTGAGAACAAGCTGAGCCATGTTAGATAGAGACTATCCTGACCAGAGAACGCTCAGTATTTATTTTGAAATTCACTACTTTTATATAGTTAACAGATTCCTTGGTATTAAATACGTACTTATTTATGCAGTCAACTTATAAATAAATAAACAATGAATAAATTCAACGGGGCATTATTTTTTTATGAATTTTCCTCCTTTTCTTTTGGCCGACGATATTCTACAATGATATTTTTTGGTAATAAAAGCTATTTTATGGTTTTTTTTTAATTGTCGCAAAATAGAGATTGGTACAAATATTTAACATAATAAATCAGAGTTTGAATGAAAGTTTATAAAAAAAATTGAAAATAAATAACATTTATTGGTAAATTTGAATGATTAGATGAATCAATTTTATATCTTATGAAAAATATTTTTGTAAGACTTAAATTTAACAAAGAAATGTTTAAATCGTTTCTTTATTTGAAAATAAAACGGTAACAATTTTAAAATGAAACTTTTTAAGTGTGGCGATAAAGCGCTACTCGATGGAATTATTGTAGAATTTAGGCGAAAATCTTTGCCATGTAACTGAAAAGTTTTCTTATTTGTGACAAACTTTAAGAGAAATTTCGCCGCTACGATTTCATTGCAAAATTATTCTGATTCGAAAAACAAAGCGCGAATTTATTTCGCCAAATAAAAGTTCAGCCTATCAAATCACGTTTTGATTAAGTTGATTAAAAATGTAGAGTTTGATGGATTACCCATTCTTATAGAATTAGGGAAAGATTGAGAAGTTGATTTGATTACGTATTGTTCCTATATTAAAACATAAATCACTGTGTGTGTAACAATCGTTCGTCAATATAAAGTTTTCACGTAACAGACAGGTTTGAATGTCAAGAAATATAATATAAATGTTCATAAGAAAACTAAAGCAGGTAAAGTAACGAATTAATATTTTTTTATTTGTTGCAACAGAGAGGGAAAACATTTTTGAGAAGGGAATATGGGAGTCCAGGCATTAGCAGGGCTTATGACCTGTCATTGGCTGATTTAAGTTGCCACTTTACACACACACTGTGTAACTTTCATCATTCTGCCTATGTTTGAACATCCACATTTCCTCAATTCTTCTATTCGTTGTTTTTTGTTTAAAGTAAAAGAGCTGAAACCTTTATCATGTGGGTGAGATTCCCTTCTCAATAATGTTTTCCCTCTCTGTTGCAACAAATTTAAATGAACAACTCCCTAGCGAGAAAATCTAGCCAGTCTGCAAGCATTTGGACATACTCAAAACATTGTTGAATTAATAATTTATTTTACCATTGTTTTTTTATTTCAAAAAATACTGCAGATGTTCTCATATATTTTTTGTATGCTGTGTATTAGGCACAGGTTTTCAAAGATTTATCTGTAATTCTTTTTACTAATTTTTATTGTTCATATAAAGACACCTACTACCAAAAAAAGGTTTCTCTAACCCTATAAGGCCAAGAGCCATGTGTTGAGTTGGGATACAACATAATGGAAAGTGGAAGCATGCATATTATTGAGGAATATTACAAATACAAAAAAAATATTACATGAACATAAATTAATTTCCATTTTTTTTTAGTAGGCGTCAAAATGTTTTTATTATCTTAAATAATATTAAAATATCAGATAGTTTAAAAATAAGGGTTTGTTGTTACTTTGACGTAATAAATCATATGTTGAACATTGAAACAGTCAGCTAGATTGTTAAATAAGCCTTTAATTAGACTGTCAGTGAACGAAGTAAACATTAAGAATTCGTGTGGATTTGTAGGCACCCTAGAATATTTTATTTGAAAACGTTTTATTACGACATATAAACAAAGATTTGTGAAGAATTTGATTTGACTGTATGCATAAGTAACTACATTTAGATACATTTTTTAATCCAAAAATATTTTTCACTTTGAGGTGTTACAAAAATATGTTAAAACACTTATTTATTTATAAATTCGAATAAACCGCTTTAACTTTTGAGTTATGACTCGACCGATTTTGAGGTAACTTCTTCATCATCAGGACTCGAACTTCGAATTATTCGCGTTAGTATTTATATTGCAAGAAAGAAACAGAATAATGAAAGGAGGGAGAAAGAGGATAAAATAAATTCAAACGGGAATATTTTTAAAAGTGGACTAGAAGTTAAATTTAATTTATTATTAATTAAGGAGAGTTAATAGCTAATGGTTAGTGGTTAATGGCTTAACTTATTTCTTATCTATCTAAATTGTTTTAACTAAGATCATATTTAAATGTAAAATTTCTAAAAAAGCTAATTCATAATCCCCCTATAAATAAGTATGATTACATACATTTTTATATTTAAAAAAAAATGTACAAAAATTGTTTTTAGATACCTATTTAAAGCATTTCCTTGTAATAGATAGGGTTCTTTCATCATCATCATCATTCCCTTTCCGTACCTAATGATGCATAGGGCACAGCATTGGTACATTAATCGTAGTGTATCTTGATCATTTTGTTACATGAAGGTAATATGATCAGTCTTACGCTTTAGGTACCAGTCCAGGGACTATGAAATATTCAAGTTTTAAAACACCTTTTAAAATAAATATTTTACGTCAAACAAGTCGGGAATCAAACCCGAGACCTCTTGCGTGGCAGACAAACGCGCTGACCACTACACCACGAGGCCGACAGGTACTTACCAGATTATGATTCATAAACGTAAATCAATAAATAGTTTTGAAAAATGCACCTGCTCGCACACATTACGTATGTTTATAAAAGTTTGACAAATTTATTGACTAGAGCATCCGATTAATTTTATTGCACACGTATCTAATTTTCTGTGTTTATATATTATATTTGGTAGTTTATTTTAATAATTTTGCATTTGATTTTCGTAAATTAAAAAAATGAGTATTCTTGTACTTATTCAAACATTTTAATTTTTTAAAGAATATTAATTACTTTTGAAGTAAAGATTATCAATATATTTTTAATTAAGCTTTTTATTGTTTAAATATTTGTCACCTAATTTGTGTAATTAGTTTTAACCTCCTTTATATTAAAACATTAAAAAAACTAGTTAAAAAAAATAAGCTAAATTTTAAAAAAAAACTGCTGACAAGCCGGTTTCGCGGTTTAGGGGTTTTTTTTTTGTATTTTATAACTTTTTGAATAACATTTTTTACCAATCTAATTTGCCTGACTCAACTTCAAGTGGTATAAAAAGCAGCATACATAATCATACAACATGGAAAATTGTTTTAAGACGTTGCCTAGTAAGTGAATTCATTCAGGTGGATAAATCTCACCCACGTGATAAAAGTTTCAGCTACCTTACTTTATAAATGTCAACAGATGAGAGAGTTAAATAAATGTAGATGTTTAAACATAGGAAGAATGGTTTAAGTGGCCACTTTACATAGTGTGTAAAATGTTCACTTGAACAATTTACCTCATCAACACAGAATTTAGATCTCAATGATTCTCTAGAGAGGAAATTCAGCTTGTCTACAAACATTTGGACATACTCAAATCATTATTGAATAAATAATAAATTAGGATAATTTTAGTTTTTGATACAAACGCGATCTACAAATCATCACAGAATCTAGTTTTATTTGTATATTTTAGTAATTTATTTGTCCATTGCGCTAACCACTGCACCGCAAACCTTATAAACTGTTGGTTGACCATTATTAAATTAGTATTTAGTTACACTTTAGCGACAACAATTTCCATCTATTAACCGTCTGGGACTAATTAGGACCACTTTGGCACGAAATCATAATTGACCTATATTCAAATAAATACAATCACTGTGTATTTGAAATCGGGAGCGTGTTTCATTTCACAGGTTCTATGTTTGAATTATTTGACAGCTGGCGCAAAGTGAACTTAATTAAGGATCAGTAATTAATTTGGCACACCTTTATGGTGAAACATTATTGGTTGCCAGTTTCAAAGCAGGTAATCTTGAAAATTACCAGAGCTTTGGATTGTAAATTTCATCATCACTCCCCTGACGCAAAGGGCGTTGTGTTAATAAATAAAATGCAGTGTATTTTGATTCTCTGTTACATTTTTATGTCTTACTTTTGTAAGGTGATCAATTTTATAGCAGAAACAAAAAAAAAGCAGTTAAATAATTTTGAAATAAAAAATAAAATAAATAAAACAACTTTGTTTTTAACCACTAATTTTTATTTTTCACCGACCGGTTTCAAAGCAAACAAGCTTCTTCGTCAAGGTTTACGTAACTAATGAATAGATTCCTTTTTTTTCTATCATATTCACTAAATACTACACGTTGGCCCAATAAATCAAGTCGTTTTTTCCTTACACGGGTGGTAATTTGATAGCATTATTTTTGAAGTAAGACAGGAGAGGACTAAAAGAAATATTGTTTATTTGGTGAAAAATAAAAATTAGTGGTTAAAAACAAAGTTGTTTTATTTATTTTAATATAATGAATAGCCACAAAGTTAGTGCTTCAAATGTAAACTTTAAATTTTAAAATCAATTAAAAAATTACAACAGGGATGGAGAATATCTTAGAAAAGGGAATATGGTAGTCTAGGCGTCTACAGGGCTTATAACCTGTCATTGGCTGGTTTAAGTGGCCACTTTACACACTGTAACATTCACCATTTTGCCTATGTTTGAATATCCATATTTCCTTATTTCTTCCATTTATTGATTTAGGTGAAGTTAAAGAGCTGAAACCCTTACTGTTGTGAAGAGATTCATCTGACTGAATAATTTCACATACCAGGCAACGCTTGAAAACAATTTTCCATTTTTTAAACTTATTCTTGGACCAGTTGGTTTTTATTACAAAATTTGAGTTTGTCCAAATGTTTGTAGACAAAAGACTGGATTTCACCCCCTCGGAAGTCATTAAGATTAAAAAATTACAACAGGGATGGAGAATACCTTAGAAAAGAGAATATGGAAGTCTAGGCATCTACAGGGCTAATGACCTGTGATCAGGATTTTAAAATCAATGAGTTCACCCTGCCAGGAATCGAACCCAGGACCTTAAAAATGGTGGGCAAACGCGCCAACCACTTCATTGCGAGTCTGACTTATCTCCATCCGATTAAAGTATTCAGGGTTTTTATCTGAGAGTAGCATAAGATTCGAAAACACTTGTATTGGGTTCTGATTCTCACATAAGTATGTGACTGTTAAGTAACTGTATTCTTAAAGTAAATATTAATGTTATGCTTAGTACAAGTGTTATTAAATATGTATATATAACCACTTACCGACTTTGCTATGTCTACCGGTTTCGAGACGTACCTGTCTCTTCGTCAGGACACCAATTAAACTAACATTCAAACCAACATGAAAAACCCACTATACACCTTCACCATAGTTGTTGCACAAAAATATAAAACTAACACGATATGCATTTAAATAAGCACATGCACTGATTAAATTATGAAAATATTCTTTATTGTTTGAGAAATAAATGAAAAAAATAGAGAGATTGTTGGTTTAATTGGTGTCCTGACGAAGAGACGGGTACGTCTTGAAACCAGTAGACATAGAAAAGTCGGCAAATGGTTATAAATGAATATTCAATAACATTTAGTTAAATATTTAACCACGAAGATAATGCTTTAAATAAATATAATACTTAGTACAAGTATTTAAACCAAACGATTCTCACCCACGTCAATAAAGGTTTCAGCGTTTTAACTTCACAAAAGTCAACAGATGGACAAATTAAGAAAACAAATAAAACATAGACAGAATAATGAATTTAGTGTGTAATAGGGCCACTTAAGCCAGCCTATGACAGATCGTAAGTCCTGTAAATGCCTTGACTTCCATATTATCTTCTCAAAAGTATATTCCCTATCTGTTGCAATAAATTTATACTTCATTTTCTCCCCAGAAATCCATTTATTCCGGCTTAACAGAAATCTAATCGTAAAACGTTGAGATTTTCAGCAAGTTATCTGTCGGTTATATTTAACTGGAAAATAAACAGCTGTGTATTTATATTTAAAGTGTTTATTTTACAAGAGCTCGTTGTGAAGTGTATGCCAAGGTACAATTCTGCAAATATTTATTCCTCCAGGATTGAAATTACAAGAATAATTAATTCGTTGTTGACTTAAAACATGTGTACTTAGCAAAACTATCTACAACTTGTTGTGCAAATATCAACCAACCAATGCGTATGAGAGTAGATATATATATATACACAACATCTTCTTCTTTTTTCTGTGCCTAATCAGGTGTACTCGACATTGGTTATGATTTTCCAAAAATCCTTTTGTCTTGTGCTGCCTTGAAAAACCACACATTTCCGTTTATTCTAATATCAGCATTCAACAAATGCATATTTTAAGGAGAAAAATCTACATTTTAATCAACAGATACAGTTAGAGATCAAGACAAAGCCATATATTAACAAAATATAGGTCCCCTATATTTTTTAATGCTCTTTTTATTACTTTTTTAAATGCTTTAAATTGTTATTTTTTTGTTTTATTCATACCTATGAATTATATAAGTAGACAATATACATAAATTTCAATAATGTGTTGGTAGCTTGTTTGAAATAAATTCTATAATATGTACTCCTAATTACAATATTCATATAACGTGTATTTAATCGGCGCAACGTCAATTTTTAAAATCGTAAATATTTTCATAATTAACTATTATGATCGTCTAGAGTACTTTCATATCTTCAGTTAAAAATTCAGAAGGATTTTGACTGGTTTGATATTCTTGCACGAATTAATATCTAACTGTTTAGAGATACCCATAATATTTTTCTCAGATTAATCTTAATGTATCTTACCGTAACTTGCGTACCATGCTGTTTTTGCTGTCGGAAAATATAAAACCAACATGAGATCCTTTTATCCTCTGCCAAGGAACCTTAGAACAGTGAACAAAATCTCATTAAACGGTACTATCGATGTGTTCCTAAAGCAAAAGCAAGCATTCAAGAAAAAAATTCTTCTCACTCTTGACTCGCGATGACACACTTGCCATGCCCGCCTAGATTATACCATAATTATTTTACCTTTTTTTAAATTAAATATATTTTGAGATTGTTTAGATTCAGTGTTTTTATATAATGTATACTCATTAATATAAATCTGTTAGGGCTTTCATAAACCTAATGATTGATTTTTTTTTAAATCCTGCTCTTTTTATTTGATTTTTTGTTTGAAAATGTATTTATTAACCCTTACAAATTTAACATTCACTAACATTCATTTAACAAAAATAATATAAACATTTTTTATTCAAACTCTGTTGTTCAAAATAATATTTTTTACATCTTTTGAAAAGTTTGAGTTTTTTGTTTAGTTTTGTCAGGTAGTTTATTGTATAATTTCAGTCCCTAGTTTATTAGTCTTGATTGTCCTTGTCTTGTTTTAGAAAGTTGTATATGATATTCTTCTGATGTTCTCGTATTATTTCCATGTTTGACTACAGTTTTTTACAAGTTTTAGTTCTTTGTCTACAATAACCTAAGTTGATAATTTATGGATAAATTTAAATGATTTCAGTTGAAAGAGTTCAGTTATATTTAATAGTATAGTTTGTTCAAAAAGTTCTCTAGTTGCAGTTAGATAGGGAAGGCCATTTACTAACTTTAATATTTTATTTGTTGTCTTCGTAGTCTGTTTATGTCATTTTGATATCCTGTTCCCCATAGTAGTTGTGTATAACTAATTTTAGTTTTTACATAGGCTTCATACATTAGAATTTTTTCTGTTTTTGGAACAAAGTGATTTAAAAAAAAAAAATCGATAGTGTCGCCGCTTTGCTAATTAAATTGTTGATATGAATTGTCCATGTCGATTGTCTGTATATTGTTAGTCCTAAGTATTTAACATGCAAATAATACATCTTTATCTGGATTACCAACACATGTCATCAAAAAGGTTAATGTTCCTATCCTTCTTCTTAGAAACATTGAATTTCCTCGTGTTCGCAGTAGTACTTTATTATCAGTAAAAGATTATTAACTAATGTCAACGAGGTAACAATTACTATGATTGGCGAATTTAAAGCAGAGATTCAATTCAAAACATTGCAATTTCCAATTAAACTGGCTTTTGCAATAACGATAAACCAATCACAAGATCAATCATTGCAAGTATGTGGATTATACATGTTTTTTCTCGTGGACAATTTATTGTTGCATGCTCCTTATGCATGAAAACCAAGAGATTTATTTGTATTTTGGCCAAATGAAATCATCAAAAACATTGTACATGTATCTACGAGTTTTGTGATAAACTAAAAAGGAAACGTAGGCTAAGTTTTCTTCATAGAAACGTATTCACGCTTTTTTTCCTTTATTATGGCACAAGAGCAATGATTTTTTTGCACACTATACATATTTACGTTTGGCGTATCTTTATTGTTTTGTTTTTTGAGAAATTGTTTACTACGGGACTAGAACCATCCAAAAACTTGTAAAAGCGATATCTATAAAAACATGATATATATTTTTGAAAAATGCAAAACGTACTCACACAGAAACAACTTTCTGATACTTTATATACTCAAATATCAATTGATTAAAACTTCCTGTGACCCGTATCCTCAAAAGTTATGTAATCCGAAACCAAAAAATAAAAATTTACGTACATCTAAATGTTATTAAATATTTTAATATAACCACTTACCGACTTTTCTATGTGTACCAGGTTTGAGACGTACCTGTCTCTTCGTCAGTACACCAATTAAACAAACATGAAAACCCACTATACACCTTTTACCATAGTTGTTGCACAAAAATATAAAACCAACATGTTCAATAAAGCCCATCATACGATGTTCCATTGTAATGGTCACCCTATGCCTTCGATATTCGTCGTAATTCACACATTTGAATATCGAGGCGCCAATTTTTATCGAAACTCAACCGAACAGCTTTACAACACACTACCGCATTCCTCCCGTGCGCCTTGAACGCACATGGTCCTTGACAATAGGTATCCCATTCTTGTAGTTTTTTTGCTGTTCGCGTTAAGTAAACATTTTTTCTAACAATTTCCACAATAAATCAGATTTATTTTATTTCTACAGGAGGAATGTGAATGTATTTGTTTTCAAGTTTCAATTTGAAAGATTCAAAAGTTATCCAAATGGGTCTATAAATTTTATTTATCACAAAGAGAAATCATTCACAGTAACATTATGATATCTTCTACTTTATACTAATGTCTTCTTAAAAAGATTTACTCACCTATTTAGAATACTCCCTCAAGAGGTGAGTTAAGCAGGTGACATCATTGTTTTGAACGTCTTTTTTAAATATTTTAAATTGATATTAGTACAAGTCTAGTGTCGTCGGCTCGTGAATGAGAGGTCTGAGGTCTACGCACTACTCTACCACAACTCAAATCTTATACTTATCTTATACGAAGTATATTCAGAAAAAAAGTGTACTAGATTAATACATATTTTTGGAAAAAGTTTATTTGAAAAAAAAACAACAGGATATTGTTGAAAGACTTGTTAAACTACGCGATGAATTACCAACCGAACAAGTCACGGAGGCGTAAGAAAAATTACGTTGAATTATAATAATATCGCCAGGGCCGCGATTATGATGGGAAGCTAAGGATGTCATACCTTCACCATGATGGTATAGTTGAAGATAAATTATCTCGAGTGATTACGAATATACACTAGCGACCCCCACCTTCAAGTTTTGGGCAGGTACATAGATATGTAACAAGGGCAAGCGTACGCCACGGTACCTACACATATCTACGCACTAACGTGACATAGTTTCATTATGACGTCATAGTTGAAGATACATTTTCTAGAAGATGCACAACTGACCCCCCCTTTTCAAGTTTTGACGTGAGTACATTGGTTTATACCGGCAGGTCTAGTACCCCCCGATACGCATATTGGGCACTTTTTTTTATCACAGAAGCCTATTTAAAATGTAAATGAGAACTATTTTAAATTTCATTGAAGTAACGAACGTGGACTTATTTAAGGGGTCATTCATTGGTTGGATTCAATCATATGACATCGAGATGACAAGTCGGTAGAATATACCAAGGTAGACAGAGATAGTACATAAATTCAGTTTATCGTCTTGATATGTAACTACAAAGCGTTCATAATCGCGGTACAGGAATCGAATCCTGATCGACATGAAACAAAAGTTTTTACCATTAAATTACAAGATAGTAGCCGGAATTATGAATGTATGAATAAAATATTCATGATTAGTAATCTTGATAACTCACAGATATAGTTACTATAATTCCATACGTACATATTTTATATTCATATATTTTGTTTATTGTGTGAGTATATTTGTAAATGCTGTTTGCTTACCATGAAAATCAAATACAATATTCTATCAACATATCCCACGGACTTACACCTTAAAATATAAGTACATATAACACCAAATCGGACACTCAATTTAAAAAAATAAAAAACAATGATAACATTTGATAACCGCTTGATTTATGGTCATTGGACAGTGACAAATACCAAATACACCCCTATTAATGGACACCTTTGTCGGAATTAAAATATCACTCGGACATCTCAAGTCCAAGGACACAATAAAAATTAGGTACTCATTTGAGGTGATGTGACGTGAATTAATGATGATGTGATTAATATTTCGTTTATGTGTCATTCCTAAAAAACTCTTTTGTGTGCTCCCGAAAACGAGGTGCGCCGCCATAAAAGGCATATTTATTGGAGATATTATATTATAAATAGGAAACACCTTCACAATTTCTTATTTTTTATTGTAATTTTATTGGAATTTATTTACAATTCAAATTATCTCATCTAACCTAAACATTTATGGACTAAGTCAAAATTATGCGGTATGAAAATGATTTCAGACGAAAATAAATTTACCATCAAATGTTTGTAGACGAATATAGATTATTTATCCATCTACTGCACAAATATTTCTGGATGATTCTAAATTTGCCTGCTTATATGTTACTGGTCATACATAAATTTTTACACTGATTTTTTGGTGATATAGTACCTACCCACTGAAATATTTTTGAAAGAATGTAAATTAATTATTTTTTTCAACTGCTTAGGTATATTAAAAAAGAGTAATATTGAGACAAAACACCGTTTTACTTTTCTTCATACAAGTGTATTCTCGTATTTTCTCCGTGGATTATGGCTCTACAAAAATGATTTTTTACACACTGTAGATATATTTTGAATTAGCGTCTCTCTGTTCTGTTTTATTGATAAATTATTTCTTATGGGATCACGCAGAAGCCCAAAAAAGCGACCAGTTTTTTCTGCCGTCTTTGAACGTAGGTACGGTAAATAAATATGGATAGTAAATAATTTTGAACAACGAAAAATGTACCGAAAATGAAAATTTCATTCCGAGACCCTTTCTAAAAAAATACCTAAATAAATTTACTTTGGGGGTCTGGAAAAAGGGACAGCGAAACGTCAATCTTGTCGATTTAAGTTAGGCAAATCTAGTCCGACGTGCAGTTGTTTTATTCGCTCAAATTCAAATCAAAATTGTTTGGCAATGCAAATCCTCGTGAATCAAAATACGAAACATACTACATATTGTTTTAACTTACAATTTGGAAAGATAAGCTTCTAAAGTTTCGATTTTATAAAATCGGGTTGTGGTCCCGTGGCTACTTTTGTAGACTTGATCAGAGGTCTAAGGTTCAAACCCACTCTACTACAACTTAATTCCTATTTTCTAATAGTGAGTTATTTGACAACTCTTTTTTGAAAATCCTTTAAATTGAAATATTTTGGTAAATCTCAAATAAAAAAAAAGTTTTAATTCTATATTAATATTCTAATTTTTTTTTTACGAATCTAAATTGATTTATTTTAATTCAGTGGTGTAAATCATGATCATCAATTTCCCTATCCACAGCCAGTGGTGCAAAGGGCACTGCATTTTAATAACATTAGTAAAGTATATAGATCGTTTTTGTTTCATGGGAGATAAGGAGATTAGTCTTACGCTTCAGGTGTCAGTCCAGGAACAAAGAAACATTTCAGTATAAAACCAGTTTTCAAACCAATACTCCACAACCATTCTGTCAGGGATCGATTCAAGACTTCAAGCATGGTAGGCAAACGCACCAATACTACACTACGAAGTGGACTTATATCCACTTGATTTCCGTTTTCAGAATCTTCACCTGAATCAGCCATCGAGAAAAAAACATTTGTCCAGGGTTGTATGTAAAACTGTATTCGTAATCCCCCCGGACACAGACAATGTGGTGCAAATAAATCATTGAATACATTTACTTAAAACAGGTTTATTTAAAATAAGACATAGTCAAAAGTTCTACGTTTTTCGGACAAACAAAAAACTCGAATGATTTTTTTTAAATTACAAATAATGTATCTATCCCACAACAATTTTAACGTTACTGCAATGAAAGTTATTTAAAATAAATTATAATTTTTTTGTTGTTTGATTTTTGGCCTTACAATACTTAAATAGTTGTTTTAGTGATTCAATGTAAAATGCATAATTTATTATCCTCATATTTATTGGTGCAATAAATATTAAGGACATTATTAAAATTAAAATAAAAACGCTATTAAAATAAGTTTATGACGAAGTAAAATTCAAAATAATTATTATAAAGTGAAATTAACGATAATGTGTTTTGATTTTTATATTGAATATATATTTTTTATTAGCTTATGAATATTCATTAGCCATTATCTTACCCAATCAAACTATAAGCCCACCGTTTCCCCCTTTTATTATATCTGGAAAATATTTTTACTCTTAGTTTAAGATGAATCACAAAATATGTGTTTTTTTACAATTTTGCTTAGATTTTTTGGACTGAGCGTAAGCAGTCTGACCATGTCACGTTTTTTCTAGGTTAAGAAAACGGTAAAAATGATTAAACAAATAAATTAATAAAATTTAAAATTCTCGTTAACACAAATTTATTTGTAAATAAATTTTCTTTCAAAAACATATTAATTTATCTTTTTTTGCAACATAATAATACTTATTATTAATAGACTTAATTTATTGCTCCGTTTACTATTTTAAGAAAAAATATATTTATTTTATCCGTGTCCAGGCAGATGAAGAATACCGTTTTTTGTGAAATAGAACCGGGGAGAACCATAAATGAGTGTTTCCGACATGATGGCTTCTCTGAAAAGGGGAATCAAGTAGAGATATATTATCTCTTTGATACTGTCGATCATGAAGTCTTGTTAAAAAAGCTGTATGACATTGGTTTCTCGAATGGTATGTTAAAATCAACAGTGAGCTACCTCTGGCAGCCTGCGTGGTGTAGTGGTCAAGACGCTTGACTCACTCACGGAAGGTTCCGGGTTTAATTCCCGGTAAGAACAAAAAAATAAAGGTGAGTTTTCTCATGCCTGGGTTTTATGTTTTATGGTTTTACCATATGGCCCCTAGCTTATTGTGGTGCAAAAAAACTGGAGGTTTATTGATAATATTAAGAATGTAATTTTGAAATCGCGATTTCTGTTATTTGCTCATGATTCAAATATTTTCTTAAACGTAACAACTTTGGACGATTTTTGTCTTCTTTAAGCGGACATGAATTTTCGGCCACGTCTTTCGCTAGGGCCCAAAAACTTTATTTTTTCGCTTCAAAATAAATTACCAAAATCTGTTACGAACATCAAATGTAAAGGATCTGGGCGTTAGATTTGTGAACACCCTGATATTTCATGATTACATAGAGGTAATCAGTGGTAAATCATTGAAGATATTAGGATTCATTCTGCGTACTGCCAGGGTTTTCGAAAATACCCGCGTACTGAGAACTTTTTACAACTTCTTGGTGCGGAATAGACTCAAAAGTGGCTCAATAATTTGGGAACCACATGAACTGAAGTACTCCTTATGATAAAGAAAATCCAAAAAAGTTTCTTAAATATCTCAACATTAAAGAGTGCAAGTATTATCCTTGACTCTACCTGACCGACTTTCTCTAGAGTATGCTAGGAAAAACAGTTTAGAGACGAGAATCAATGTGTATTTGACTGCATTTTTTTGTCGATTGTTGCGCGGTATGGTCGACAATCCTAAAATTTGAGCATTGGTTTGTATGTGCCTGATAATTACCTAAGACAGCGTACACATAGATTGTTTCATATTCTAATATACAGGACCAACTTGCCGATGGTTATGCCTGTTGGAATAGCTACCGTTATGCTGAACAACATCTCTCTGGATCTCGATCTGTTCCTTGTATTCGAAGTGGTTTTCCGGAGCAGGATTATAGTAACTACTCTGACAAGAATCTCTTTCACGATTTTTTTTATTTTTATAATATGTACTTCTTGAATCTTAGATACTAATGTAAATATTATTTTTAAATAAATGAATTTAATCGAATCTTGTACAGTAGTGGTTTGCGCATTTACTTACCAAGATTGAGGCATGATTACTTAACAGTGTGGTCCAATTTTTTAAGGTGGTTCAGAAGTGTAATGTTTCATTGCTTTTGTATTGGCACCTGAAGCGTAAGACTGATTGCTTTAAGATGATTAAGTTAGACTGGATGTTTCGTTTAATGCAGTGCACTTTGCTTTATCGTGTGGGAAAAGGGGAATTATTTTAAGATTACATTTTAGAGGTCAATTATTTGGCTTAGTACAGCCTTGAAAAACAATATTTTTCGTAATCTCGCCGGGAATCAAACCCCAAACTCTTTCACAAAGCAAACGCTTTAGTCATTTTTTACACATTTTTATTTGATTATTTAGTTTAACCTAATCACATTCGTTTAATTTTGAAAGCGTATGGCTTATTTTGCCGTTAGCAGATAATGCTTTTTAAGGATACCACACACGATCTGTACATCAATACGTCATCCGACAAAAAAACCGTCGGTTGATTGATTGATCTGACAGCCAATGGCCTAAGACTACTGTAGGATCACTCTGGCGATGACTGATCTTTAAGTTAACACGCGAATGATAGCGTATGTACATTCGGATACAACTTACAATATATCTATGTTTGGAATGATTTATTGCTGGCGCATGAGTTTGATGGCATAATTTATTTTATTATCTCATGATTTATTCACTTTTTTAAGTTTCGTTTGTGTATTAACTACTTTGAGACATATTAAAAGTACAAAAATATAAGGCATTATAATTTTGACAGAAAATAAGAAACCCTATTGAAATATCAAGTTTGCGTTCAAACATTTAATATATCAATAACAAAGGAACATTTAAACTAGTTTTAAGAAGGTAACAAATATAAAGTACCGGGTTGTGGTCCCGTGGCTAGACTGATCCATCTTTTGCACCCCGCTCTATCACAACGTACTTCCCATTTTCTAATAGAGAGTTATTTACTAGTCGTTGAAAATGTCCCGCAAAATTGAAATATTTGAGTAAATCAGAAAAACGCAATTATTTATTGAGTTAAAAAAATATGTAATGATTGAAAATTTTGAACGTTTTAATTTAATTAAATTTAGTTTTACTAAATTAATTAGAAGAAAACAAAAGCCATTGTAACAAAAAAAACAATATTTACAAACAAACAAAAATTATAGGCCAATAAAAGTTTTTCTTAATAAAAATACCATAAATATATTTAAATAATATATAAATACAATGCAAAAAAAATAAGAAAAAAAGTACGTTTTTTGTGTAATATTTTCATTTTTCAATCTATACGAGTATAACGATACATCCATTTAATATAAGCTCTTTCGTTGCCCTCAATGTAGACAAATATTAAAAAGGTATTTTTTTTTTGTATGTTTCATTTTAATTCAAGGTTTCATATGTTAATTCTGACTTAAATTAC
Organism: Micrasema longulum; assembly: GCF_059751315.1. NCBI lineage: Eukaryota > Metazoa > Arthropoda > Insecta > Trichoptera > Brachycentridae > Micrasema > Micrasema longulum. The sequence goes on from NW_028277912.1 coordinate 74,091, forward strand.
TGCCCCAAGATTTTTCACCGAATAAGATCAGGGATAGTTATACAAAACTACCAATTTGAAAAGTTCAAGAGATGTTAAAGTTTTCTGTTGATGTGTTGACCTTTTTTACTGATTAGTCACTTTATTATTCAATGTTTTTACCTACCATACTCGTGTGTGGAGTATTGTGTCAATAATATTATATTATAATTATCTGTTGCGAGCCGCGCTAAAAAAAAAATAAACGCTTTTAATTCATTACATATTTTCGAGGGAGCTATACAAGTCGTTCAAAAATATTGATTTTATTTATTAGGCAAAATTTTTTAGCAAAACAATTTAATTTGTTATAATTTAAGTACATACCTGCAATTCTTTCTACTCATCTGATAAGGTAATTTAAATAAATCTTTTGCCTTGCAATTAAGTTTAGTGGTGTAATGGTCAGTGCGTTTTCCTACTATGCAAGAGGTCTCGGGTCAGATTCCCAAAAAAAATATTTGAAAGGGTGTCCCTGGACTCGTACCTGAAGCGTAAGACTGATCATCTTACCTTCATGTAACAAAAACGATTAAGATACGCTGCAATTGGTGTAACAACGTAGTGCCCTGTGTACCATTATGCGTGGAAAGGTAATGATGATGATTTGTATTGAAAACAAAATAAAGTATTTGACTGAAAAATTTTACTAGAATTTCCTAAAATCCCTGGAAGACCTATTAAATGAAGCCCGAAGAATCGAATTTTCTGGAATGTAACAGTAGGTGACAGATTTCTGTTCATTGATATTTTTTTTATTTCTAATTTTTTAAATATTTATTTATCAAAAGGATACAAAAAATAATATATAAATTATCAAGTCCTACGGAACTGTATAAAATGTATTTTCCTTCATTTAAATTATTTATTGAAAATTCTTGATGGAATTCCATTGTAATAATGTAATAACTTATATATACATATAAGCTATTAATTTAAAAAATACTTGGTACACTTCTACTTATTTATTTTGACCGATTAGCGCTTTCACCCTCTAATAGGCATCTTCAGACTGGTTCGTCAGCAGGTGCTAGTTAAGTTCTAATATATATATACATAATCTTATCTCTTAAATTCTATAAACATATACAAACTTTTATTACTATAAATAAAAAATTGTCCAAATAAAATCTCGATATAAAAAAATCTTAGAAAATCTCAATATAAAAACCACGTTCTAAGAGCCAGATTCTCAGCAGACGTCTTTCTCTTGAGCCAAATAAGTTTTTTTTTTTATTTATATTTAATGGGAGCATATTAAGCATTTTTGGTACATTGTACTCAAGTGTTCTTTTCCCGTATTTATTATTGTATTTAGGAAGAGCTAGTCCATCTACATTAGTGAACTGAGTATTATATACATGCTCCAATGTATTCCTATATTCAGATAGAGACGCATGCTGAGAAACCAGCTTGGACCATAATAGAGCTCTAATAGATATAATATTTATTAATTTATATAATAAGGATATTGGAAAATCGTGTAGCTAACCGTAAATTTTTTTCAATTAATAATTTGATCATTGAATTTTGTAAGTTCTAAACAAGGTTTAGGTTTGTATTACTGGAAAAAAATCTCTCCTCCTTTCCTTTTTCCTCTTTCCTCTTTTTTTTCCCATTGAGTAAAAATTTCGATTTAAGGTAATTTATAAACAAATACGTTTATTTCTATTTTTATATTTCTTTAGCTTCTTAATTTTTTTTCTATAAAAATAAAACTTTTATTTTATTGGTTGGTTGGAAGAAATTTCCATTTGGCAATAAACCCGCCAATGTACAAATAACATCATGTACAAAAAGTTAAATAAAATAAAATAAAATAAAAAATCCACGAGGGTAGAGCGTATCTTATAATTGATTCTAAAAGTTACATTATTGACATTATTTTATTAATTTGAGTTATTTCTTTATTTTCAGTACTTCGTTGGACCGAGTTGCTGCAGTTGGCTTCCCCGCCCGAAGTAAAATGGTTTCTTGAAGAGAAAAAGTGTCTGATATATAGTTCACGATAGTGACTGTCACGTCTCTTTGTTCGACATGTTAAGTAATCTAAGCAATACTAAAACAAAACCCCATTTCTACACTTAACTAGAGTGAGTTCTCACTTACCAAAACGTGAGACTGATAAAGTTTTACCGTTTTCTAATATGTCTAACACCAACTAAAGAACTCTTTAGAAAAACTAAACTATTAAACATTGATGAACTATTTTAACTTAAATTTTAAAAATATATAGGTAAGTCACTAATATAATTTTATTTAAGGCTATCAACAGGCTTGTGGAAAGGCTTCTATAAGCCTTCAAATAGATTGGCATTAATGAGTATATATTATATAGTTAGTGGACCCGACAGACATTGTTCTGCCGGAACGTTGGTTTGCCTGCTTCAATCTTGGAAAAATACTTTTCATTGACAGGTAGGTACCTAGGTACTTGTTTGTGATTAAATTCCAAAACTAAAAATTGATAATATTTGAATATTGAATGTAAGTAGGTACCCAGGTACTTGTTTATGGTTGAATCCCAAAACATAAAAAAAATATTTTTTCAAATATGGCATTTTTTTCGCAAACGTCAAACTCCGGTCTTCTCACCAACAGAGGGGTGTACTTATGTATGAATACGATTTTTTAAAATGCATTAAATTTAATATTGTTTTAGCATTACTAAAAATCCAGTAAAAAATAATAAATGGGTAGAAATTATAAGGAATTTAAGTAAAAAAATCTGATCAATCAAGATCCACAAAAAACAAATGTTGTTTGTAAACATTAAAAAACAAACTTTTTTTATATCCAAAAAAACAATATCTCTCCACGTTTTTGCAAATGCATTCTCCTCAAACGCAACCCTGGTAGATCAATGAATAATTCATTTATGCTACTAACTTATTTTTTACACATTAGATTGAAGATTTTAATATCTACGAACACGCACATCGCAAAGATCTATATTTCTCTGAAAACCACACGTAAATCTGTTAAGCCGTTTAGAAGAAGTTCAGTGACATCACACGTATAGAGAAATTATATATTTAAAGATAACACTTAATCTAAACATTTTCAAATCTATTTATATTCTCAAAAGGTATAATTATGGCATAATATAGACGGACATGGCAAGTGTGTCATCGCGAGTCAGGAGTGACAACACCGCTTGCTTCTTGAAAGCCTTTGCTGTGAGAACACATCGACAGTAACGTTGAATGAGAATTTGTTCACTGTTCTGAGGATCCTTGGCAGAGGGGGAAAATAATCAATGACATCATTGGCACGTAAGTTACGGTGAGGTACATTAAGATTAATATGAGAAAGAATATAATGGGTATCTATACAGTTGGATATTTATTTGTATAAAAATAATATCAAACCAGCCAAAATCCTTCTGAATTATAAACTGAAAATATTAAAATACTCTAGACGATCATAGTCGTTAATTATGAAAGTATTTAATCAAATTCTAAAAATAAACGATTTTCAAAATTAACGTTGCACCAATTCAATCCGCGTTATAAGAACATTTCAATTAGAGACCATACTGTAGAATTAAATTCAAGCAAGCTACAAACAAATGATTAATACAATGTAATTGGAATTTTCGGGCTTTTGAAAGGCTTAGATATTCGCAAAATGAATCCATTATTGTTGTCAAAGAACTTAAAAAAAAATTGTAATAAACATAGATATAATACAAGAATATCAGAACAATATCACATACAACATTCTAAAACAAGACGAGAACAATCGAGACAAATACATCGGGGACTAAAATTGTGCAACAAACTACCAGACAAAACTAAACAAAAGACTCTAACTTTTCAAAAGATGTGAAATATATTATCATTAACAACAGAGAATGAATAAATAATAACCTATCTATTATTTTTGTAAATGAATTAATAAATGAAATTCAAGGATTAAGAAATAAAATTTCAAAAAAAAAACTAAGCTTTTAGTACACAGGTTAATAATTGCAACAGCGATATAATAAAAAGCGAATGAATAATAAAGATGTTAATATGACCAAAAATTGTATAAGTTTTAATTATCAAATATCTCATTTTTCTTTTTATTTATAAAATATTTATGTTTCATAATTTTTGATTGTTTTAACTTTCTTCTTATTATTAGTACTTAAATTTCTGTTTTACGTTTTTAATAAAAATGGTACACTTTTTATTTATCTTTATGCTTCAATTTTAATTATTGTCGATTAGTTTTCCAATTTATATTTATGTTCCAGTTTTTAATCATAAATGGTACATTTTCTAATACATACGTGAGGGTACAATTTGCAAACCCGGCAAAATCTATCTTTCTTTATTTTGAGGAAATCACAAAAAACTGATACAATACTTAAGTAGTTAACGAAGTTAACTTCAATTTTTTTATTATAATCAGTAAATATTTTATACGTTAGCAGTGATGACATAAGCACGATTATGTCAAGAAGCAGTAGTGAAATAATAAATTTAATTTTATACAATTGAACTTTACAATACTCAAGTAGATATTGCCATGTTTGCAACAAGCCCGATTGTTTAAAAGTCAAGTTCTTACATATAAAGCCATATTTTCAAGTGACAATGTTATAATTATTGAAAAAAAAAATATTTTGAATGAGTTTCAATAAATATGTCACTTTTTTTAGATTTTGGATTTTGCCGGGTTTGCAAGTAGTACCCTCATGTAAGCTTCTATTTTTATTATTATCAGTATGATTTTTCATTTAAATTCATGTTTCATTTTCTAATTATTAATGATATATAAGCATCATTTAATTAATAAAAAAAACTCATGTAAAAGAGAAGGTCTTGCCCAAACACAGGAATTTCCTTGTCATTCGGGACCTAAAACAGGAACCTCTATTCATTTTAAAACGGTGAAAAATATATATTTGCCGAATGTTAAATGTTTTATAATGTTCTAATTGTTCTCTTAAACTTTTCAATTTACTTAATCGAATTGATTAAAGTGAAAAAAATATATTTATATATGTATAAATTATATCAATGACACACGTTGAGCTTAATTATTTAAATATTCGAATACATCAACAGCCAATGTATTGACAGTAACATGATATCAACTTTTTACTACACAAAACAAAACCATGTTTTAATAAAAAAACGAAGATAACATTTTTCATTAGTAAAAATGCATTACCTTGACGTTCTACATATAAATAGCTTTTCTATGTTAACTTAATTATATATTATCTCACGAACGCAAGTACACACCACCGTACCGATTTAAGGTTATGTTTACAACTGCTGCCAGTATCAAATTCAACAAATTTAAGGTATATTTTTAGATATAAGTATATTTTTTAAATGCCTAAAATTTGATTGCATAATTATGCACATAGACACTGAACAGCGTCAATCAACCGATTACATATTTACTTTATTTAATTAAAAAACAATCATAGTGGAAATAAAATGCTCATTTTAAGACACAAAACGCTATTTTTTACAGCTTGTTCAAGGAGTTTTTATTCAAAAAACATATTTATTCACTAGCGAGACTGTGAATTATACGAGTGATAAAAAATATCACTTGACCTTTTAATTTCCGTTATTTTTATTTTCCCTTCTCAAATAAGCATGATTGACTTAGTTAGAAGGTTGATTCAATTCAAATCAAATCAAAAAAGGTTTCCATATAAATGTGTATAAAAATAATTGGAATGAATATTTTAAACCACCATTTTATACGACAGTCAATTGATCTTTGGTTTGAAATTTGAAAGAACGAATTTAAAGTTATTAAAAAGATACTGTATACGAGTATTTTTTATTCAAAATAAACATGAAACATTAAAAAAAAAATGTTTGCTTTCTTAAAATTGAACGCAGCATGTATTTTCTCACTTCTAACTCACTTCCTATTAGAAAATGGAAATCAGGTTGTGGTAAAGTGGGTTTAAACCTAGGATCTGTGACTGGGGCATTAGCCACGGCAACACAACCCGGACTGTATATTTGTAAATACCCGACGCGTTATTCGTTCTGGATGTTTCGGAATCCTTCCGAAGTGACTTCGTAGATAGCAAACGTATCGATTGGATATTCCTGACGCGTTATCCACCCTAACAATAACCGAAATAAACTAAATTATTTTATAAAACATTAATGACTTAGCCGAGATATTACAATGAAAACGAGTATGTTTATGTTGAGTGACCTTAGCAGATGCTACTCAGAGGTGATTTCATGGGGTTGCGAAATCGAACAATGCTAATTAATAACGAGGGCCCGAGTGATGTCGAAGCATCCCGAATGGATAACGCGTCGGGCATTCACGGTCCTATTTTAATAAAAAATGTTACGATTTTTTAAAGTAATGGAAAAAAAACCACAATTGACAGTTTTAGTATTTAATACTGATGCTGGTTAGACTAACAACAATTTTACTATTTGAAAAAAATATATATAGTACCTATATGAATAAATACACTAACGTGTTTACGTACTCTTTGTAACCGGACCGCCAAGGTATAGTTTGTTTGAGTTTATTTAAAAAACTAACAAGTTACAATATTTTGAGTTTGTCCAAACGTTTGTAGAAAATGGACTTGATTTCACCCCTTAAGGAGTCATTCTTCTTCTTTCTGTGCCATATCAGGTCTCCCTGACGTTAGCGATCACTCTAGAGTAGGCATTCCGGTCGTATGCCAACTGGAACAGCGCCTCAACCCCGCGCACTCCCGTCCAGTCGTGGATGTTTCTTAGCCAGGACATCTGTCGCCTTCCAACTCCACGCTTTCCCTCGATCTTCTCCATCATGATCTACTGTAGAAGCGCATATTTGCTTTTGCGCATGACATATCAGGCTATAGCCCAAATATGCGAGTTTTCTCTGTTTTATTGAGGACAATAGTTCTTTTTCTGCACTGGCTCGTCTCAGCACCTCCACGTTGATCACTAAATCTGTCCACGGAATTCTCAGCATTTTCCGGTGAAGCCACATTTCAAAAACCTCTAATCGGTTTATGGAATCCACCTTGAGAGTCCATGTTTCAACCCCGTAGAGCAGTATTGACCACACATAGCGCTTGGCCATCCTGTGTGTCAGTTTTAAATTAAGACTATCACTGCAGAAGAATGATTTCATGACATTGAATGCTGATCGTGCTATCTCTATTTTGCGTCTTATTTTCCTATCTGGATCCAGATCAGAAGTGATTTGACTGCCGAGGTGTTTAAAATTAACCACTCTCGATTGTTTGGCTATTTATTTGCAATACAGCATACGATACCGTTATCCTGGCTGACAACGCATGTGTATTTCAGGAACTCCTTAGTAAAATTGACTTAGCTGGTAGAGTAATGGGCTTGAAAAGCAATGTGGCTAAAAACAAAGATAATGGTATTTAGCCGAAACCCTCACAAGGAGTCATTAAAATTAACAAATTAAACCAAAATGTTTTTCATCCCTGTTGTAATTTGTTCGTTGTTTGATTTGTTTGTATTACTACGTTCTTCTTCCTTCCCGAGGCAGGATCTGGAGCGTGCGGCCGCGGTCTCAATTTAGAACTACCGCTGTATTCCTTCACTGTCATACTGGGAAATTAGAAAAAAGGTGATTGTGCTGACCATGTGTATTTGATTGATCACAAATTGACAATACTGCAGTGAGGGGTACAATGAAAGTTTTAAAAGTTTCTTTGTTTTGTTGTTTCCGTGGTTTGATTGTAAAGAAATATTAAATTTTCACTAAGTTAAAAAAAATAAAAAAATATTGATATGCGAAACTGAAGAAAGACTTAAGTCTTTATGAACAGTTTCCAGAAAGGGGTGGATGCTTTCATTGTTGTGATGTGTTAAGCTAATAAGTTGCTGTATGGCAGTATTGACCTGTAATCCGGATATGTAAGTTTACCCGTTTTTGTAAACTCCTTCCGTAAAAAAATAATACAAGCAATTTCTACCAGTAATTTATAAAAAAATGATTGTGTTTGAAATCCAACGTAGAATTGATTTCGAATTGTTGGGAAGTTGTGAAGAATATTAGACTCTATACTTTATCGCTGTCCCGACGCATTGCTCCAAGTTAAGCAGTGCGTTCCGGACTTAAAGGTGGTCATAAATTAGGAATCAAATGTTTTCGGTTATCTTTTCGATTAGAACTGTCACCTACAAGATGTATTACGGCTGCACAATCACCGAAATGCGAGAATTTTAATGAAGTGATAAATTTGTTAGTATAAATATATCAATCCAACGTGTTGGACTTGTACGATTGCATATTAGTAGAATGTTAAGATGGAATACTTATCTTGAAAAAGACATGTAAATATTAATGTAAATTAATGCAGTATTTTGTAAATACTAGTAACGATGGAAATATTATCACATGAATGTATAATTTTAATAGGTGTAAAATATTTTGGTTATAATTGTATTGAATCATTGCCAGCGTTTTTTGTATGTTTTGTTAAATATTTGAAAAATATTTTCGGTTGAGAATTTAAAAAAAATAAAATATTTTGTAACCTTTACGGATGACATTCATTCAACAAAATATTTTTTTCCATTTAAAATTATATTCCAATGTAAATGATAATATTTTAAATATTTTTTATAAAGGTTGTCTGAGTCTTTTGTTAAGTTTTTTCTGGTAGTTTACTGTAATTTTAATTTGTAATTTCAGGCCTTGGTTTAAAGGTCTCGACTGTCCTTGTCGGCCTGGTGGTGTAGTGGTCAGCGTCTTTGCCTACTATGCAAAAGGTCTCGGGCTCGATTCCTGGCATGGTTGACATGAAATATTTATTTAAAAAGGCGTTTTTACACTAGAATATATTATAGTCCCTGGACCGGAACCAGGAGCGTAAGGCTGACCATCATATGTAACAGAAATGATCAAGATACACTGCGATTGGTGAACTAATGCATTGCCCTATGCACCATTAGGTGCGGAAAAGAAATGATGATGATGTTTTTGTTTTGGTTCAGAATGTTGAATATGATAATGTTCTGATACTCGTATTGTGTCCATGTTTACTACAACTTTTTTCAAGTTTTACGAGTAGTTCTTTGTCTACAATTACATCAGTGGCTTATTCTAAATTTTAAGGATTCTAGTTAAAAAAAATCAGATTTATTTATTTGTTTCGTTTATTCAAAAAGTTCTTTAGTTGTTGTTAGATAAAGGAGGTCATGTACAAACATTAATATTTTATATTGCTGTCTTTGTAGTCTGTTTTTGTCATTTTGATTTCCTGTTCACGAAAGTAGCTGCATGAAACATGAATTATTGATGTGTTAGAAATATTAAATTGAATTAGTCAGTTTTGTGACATAATTTAAAATAAATACTTTAGAACCAATGTGTTTTCGGCTTTTTGAAAAATATTGTAAAACTGTTAAACAAGTCATAAAGAGTCACGATAAAAAATAATAATTTAAATTTTATTTTATAAATCTGGAACATAAAAAATGGTTCCTCTTTAGATTTCGTTATTTGGTGAATTGAAAATAAAGTAACACAAATACTTGAAGATGAACATGTTGAAAGTCGGAATAATCTGCGCGCGTGTATGAGAAGACGTATTAATGAAGAAGAAGATTTGTTTTTTTTTTTATATGAAAATAAGGTTTGCTACCCTTTTAAAATAAGTTTTTTGTATATTTTTACTACAATACATTCATTATAGTATATGTAATATAAATACTAATTTGGTACCAATCATTGATGACATGGCGTGGCAACGTCAGTTTTGCAAATATTCACATAAAAACATTTTTTTATAAGAACACCTTTTTAATTAAAGTAAAAAACTAACATTAAAAGAGTAAAAAAAAAAATTTCAGTGAAAACGAAACTGATACAAAGTCATGAAATTTTTTTATTTATTTTTTTATTTTGACATCAAATAGTACAAAATAAGGTCATAAAAATAAATATGTTTATTATTTGAAAATGATTTGCACAGTAAACGACAAAAATGATGAAAAAAAAATGTAGTTTGATTTGCTAACTTTGATAAATTATGGAAATAGGTAAAAAGAGCAGCAATAAAGTACGCCCCGGTAACTTGTAAAAAAACTAAAACTATAAAGTTGGCGTAACACTGTTACATAAAACCACCGCCTTTTCACTTTACTGTAATCTATTTTCGTCACTTTTATGAGTTAAAAAGAGAGGCGGGAACAATAAAAAAGTTTCGCTCTGAGCATTGGGAGAAAAAATAAAATTTCATTCAGTCCGTTGACCCGAATAGAAGTTAACTACGTATTTTTCATCGATACAAAACGGTGTTGAAAAAATCTAGATAGAAGGTACTCCAGCTATACTTCGTATCGAGTAATCAGCCCTTAGGCCTGTTTCAAATCATACGTACATCTACAAACCAGAGCGAAAACTCACACTTCTTTTTTATTATGACGAAACAGCGCGAGATAAATCTCCTCGATAATTTGTAGACGGATCGAACGAAAGTGTGAAAAAGAATTACCAAACAATGCATATTTTTGCCTCGTTAAAACGATCTCGCGGGTCGTGTGATATCACCGATTTTTAAATGTTACGAAGGCGTTTAACGGCTGAGTTTTTATGTACAGGATTGCATCAATTTTAATAGCAAATATGAAATTAAATGTCCGCCTCGAGGTGCAATAGTCAACACGTTCGCCTACCGTGCAACAGGTATCGGGCTCGATTTCCGGCGTGGTTAACTTGAAATATTGTGTTTTTACACTAGGATATTTTGAAGTTTCAGTCTTACCTGGGCTTAAGATTGATTATTTTACCTTTATGTTACTAAAAAAACATGATACGGTGTGATTGGTGTACCATTTTAGTACCTTATGCACAATTCCTAAAAAAGAACTTACCTGGTGCTTTTTGCCAAAGCATTATGCTCTGCATCCAGGCCCATGACCTGTGTTTTGGGCAACCCGCAGTAGGGCTCATGGCCTACTGTGGCTCTTTTAGCTCCCAGCCTCGTCAATTCATCAGCTGCCTCGTTACCGTAGATGTTTGTGTGTCTAGGTAACCAAAACAATGATATGCTGTTACACTCGCCGACACAATTAAGCGCCTATAGACATTTTAAGGTTAGTTAACAATTAATCTCAACCGAGTTCAGGGGTTTTAGAGCTACAAATGATACTTAAATCCCCAAAAATCGAATCTTTTTTCCCAAATTTAGAATCATAAAATTGAATTTAGAATATTTCGACATCTTCAAGACTTGGCTCAATGTAGCGAAAGCAACATATATTATTATTACTTTTATTCTCCTTCCCCTCCTTATCCCCTCTTCATGCATTCTTGTCTTAATCCCGCCCAATTTACAATTAAACTTTTCTTTTTTTTTAATGTGTTTTCTTTGATTATTAAAAAATTTATAAATGAACACAACATTTGTCTATGTTAAAACTTAAAAGTATTTATACAATATGTATTATATTTTACTAACTAACTTTGTACACTTTGTGTAAATCTGTCATTGGTTCTGAGTTTATGCACTATATCTGTTTGTTTACTTTAAATATGCATGTGGAAATGTTGGTTTTTGTGAAAATCACCTCAAGGGCGCTGCACAATAAAAAAATATCCCTGCACGTCTGTAGCTACAGAGCGCATGGACGATTGGGATTCTTGTTCCTCGTTTCCAATTATGATCAATTTCAATTATAGCAGATATGAGATAGATTACAGCACTTTTTGCAGCTACAGAGCGCATGGACAATAAGTAATCTAGCCCCCATTTACATTCGTTTTAATTTGACAATTAAGTTTTGTGTTTGAATGATATTAAAATATGAAAAAAACAAGTAAATTAATTTAAAAAATACTTATTTTTAAAAATAGGTAGAAGATTATAATAAGTCTTGCAGCTACTGAGCGCGTAGACTGATGCAATTCTAGACCCCATTTACAAAATTTAAGTGTTTTCTGGTTGATAAAATTTACATATTGAAGCAAGATTACCAATCGTCTAAACAGTCGTAAAGAGTCACTGGTTATTCTAAATAAGTGAATGTAAGTATCACTAGTTTTTAATAAACATAATAAAAAATATGTTATCCAACTTCAAATCAAGAGACCGCCGCTTATAGCGGAAATATTTTTTTTTATTTTTTTATTTCTGCGATATTTACTTGCGCCGTGTGAGCATGTTTTAATGATCCATGAGAATATGTTTCCAGTCCGTGTCTGCACTCAGAGGTGTATAATTTGCGGTTCGCGGACGGTTCAGGTTCAAGAGCGGCGGCTCTGTTTATGGAACAAGACGAGGGCGGGGCGGAGCACGGAAGACCAAGTAAAGTGAATTGCCGGCAGGGGAATCCGGGGTTAGTTGAATTGCGCATGCACAAAAAAGTGAATGAAATAAAACTGAGCCGTCTTTTGACACGTCATGTCATCGAAAACCCTCAACATTCTTAGTATAGGCGAAAATTAACCAGTATTGATTCATTATATTCACTTGTCTATCACTCCATTTATTATTGTGTGTAGTGCTATCTTCTAGATATAATTTTATATATGAATGTTTAAAAATTCATTTAACACAATATATGTAAAACCTTCAAATTTATATTTTGTTATGTGCGTTTATGTACATTGCAGTTTAATCTTGTAAAAAACGAGGAAATAAAAGATGATACAATCAAGCGGAGGCGATAAGGTTGGCTGGGTCATAAACTGCGGATGCCTCATGAGAGCCTTAACTACGCTTGCTTTCTTTACAAGGCATTAGGTTCTCGACGTCCTGGACGTTAGCTGCTGATTGTTTGTCAGCAGTTTGTGTCGGAACTACGGGGTGCGAACCTGACTTGGGAGGATGCACTGGAGCTGGCAGACAGAGAGACCTGTAGGCTCTTCGTGGAAATCTTATGCTCCAACTAGAGAGCGGATATGGTAAGATGTCGATGATGATGTAATATATATCTATTATTTAGATACCAACTATTGAAGCACAGTATTTATAAACAAATTAAATTAATATTTCAGCACGGGTGTTTCCCAGGAAAATTTTCATGCGGAAAAAAAAACTTGAAATGGAAGTAATTTTAAAAAAAAAGGTGTATTTATAGGTATTTACTGGGTTTATGACTTTCATTGGCTGGTTTCGGTAGCCGTTTTACAAACTGTGTTACGATCATCCTTTTGCCTATGTTTTAACATACACATTTCGTAAATTTTTCTGTGTGTTAATTATTGTTAACACAGTTTTACTACCAGTGGTGTGATTGTAATATGGTCATGAGGTAGAATGACAATAGATGACCCAATTCTTCCGTATAATTTGACTTACAGTAAAGGGGGCGATGAAAGCAGTAGAGTGACAATTACTTGAAATTACGGTTAATTTAATTAAAATTTTCAATGAGTTAATCGTTTGCGGAAAAAACAATATGGTGAAAACCAATGAGAAGACCGACGGTGTTAACAATGGTTGTTTAGATTTGTGAAGGGAGTGCTTCCATTGCTGACTTTTGAAGTTAAAGATCTGAAACGTTTGTAAATGAGGGTGAGATTCGCCTTTCTTAATTATTCCATGTACCTTAATATTAGTAAATGCCTGAAAATATTTCTTGATTTATTAATTTTTTTTAATTTTCTTTCACAAGTTTTTTTTACGAATCCCATATTTTATTCTTTTATGATACCATTTTACCCCGAATAACTCAACTGCCGCTCTGTTTAAACAAGTTCCTTTTACGTGTTAAATGTTCACACCGGTAATAACGTGTCGCTAGTTGATTTCTAATAATTGAATTCGCGTCTTACTTACAAAACTGTTAAATTAACTGTACTATAACATTCGAAATAATTATAACAGCTTAATTAAGTACCATTGAAATTAACGACCACTAAAGTATTATAATTTGGACATTCAGAAGCTTAAAGAAAATCAGTCATTGAATATTGTTCCACTGTTGTAAATATGCATAATATAATAGTGAATCGCGTATTTTAATGATTTAAACGGAAACCACAGAGTTCATTATTTTAAAAATCAGTTGAGTAAAATATCGAAAAGAAAACTTCAGTGATTATGAGGCTGCTAAAGTGTTTTCCTAGTATTTATCGGCTTGCCCCCACATCTGAGGACTTAATACCCGTATGCAGAGACAAACCTTAAGGTGAGGAAAGTACATTCTATTTATTTATTTATTTATTATCATTATATTACATACACAAAATTATAATTTATGTAAAGTTGCTTTGACTGTCTAACTAGGGTTATTTACCCCGTTCTAAGACAGTAAAAAAAAATATAAAAAACAGTAATCAATTTATAGAAACAGTTATAAAGATACAGGACAAAGTGAAAAACAAAGTAAAAAATGGAGTAAAAACATGGTAAAAAATGTAGTAAACACATAGTAAAATGTTTTAAAAACATAGTAAAATTGCAGTAAAAACATAGTAAAAATGTAGTAAAAACATAATTAAAATGTAGTAAAAACATAGTTAAAAATGTAGTAAAAAAACGTCGCAAAAAAAAAGATAAAAAAGAAGTAATAAATGCAGTGAAAACATAGTAAAAACCATGAAAATATATAAATATGTCTATAAAAATGGCCATTAGATTTTTATATTCGACATGACCCATAACAAGGCTACGGATAGTAGCAAGAAGCACCTTTCGGTATTCATAGAGAGAGGCAAACAGGCCCGACCATGGGATGTATTCAGAAGATTCATTTGGATATCCACAGCAGAACAAAGTATAATAACAATGTTCAAAAACAATAATTTTTCATTAAATTTACTACGACCCGATAAAAACTGAAAAGTGCAGTGATCAGGAATACCCCAAAAAGATTTTAAGTGATTTTAAAAGAAAGGTTACCATTCCTGAAGGGAAAGATTCGCATCGCGATTGCTAAGCAACAAGAAGAGCATTTAAAGTTTAAAAAAATATAAATCTGATTAAGACATTCCCTTAGTATTATATTATATTAATATTTTAACTGCAAAATGAGAAAATAAAAAAAAAAAATATTAGCCATTTAAAAAGTTTTTGATCTCTTGCAAAATTGTAGGTGTAATTTGTAAAATTAAATAATCAATGTATATAAATAATAATAAGAACCATCATTTACTTTAACACAGACACTAGACTTAAAATGTAAAAGAGGAATATTGTTATTAACAAAATCAGTTTTTTTTCAAATAAATAAATAACTGTAATTAGGCCTCCTGGCTTGTTGTGGTGCAAAAAAAAAAAAAATGAAAATAACACATAACCTCAGTGTGCATTTATTTGTTCTGCTGTGATAATCTACGAAATTCAATTGTGATATTTAAATGTTTACTGTTTTTTATCACAAAAATGAATAAATTGAATTCCTTTTGTTATAACGGATGTCGTATGTAAAGTAGTGCTGTGAAGCTTAATTACGTTTTTATAATTTAAGTAGGGTAAACACTATCAAATACCTTCTAAAACCATCAACGGGTCATTAAAATCCCATAAATAGTATTTATGGTATAAAATTGAATGCTTCCTAACAATCCCGAAAGAGATTTGTGATATTTCCAAATGTACGTAGAACTGCTGAAGGCCTAGTGGAATATGGACACAATAAATTATGGCCATTTAATTGTACGCCGGTATTACGTTTACGACGGAGCATTTTGGTTCGAATCTCGTCTAAGTATCGTAAATACACATCGTTAGCATACACTGCTGCCATCTATAAATCTGGTACTATTCAGAAAAAGAAAGAATAATTGACGCATAAATCATGGAGTTACCACACTTTGGCCGGAGCAATACACTATAGTTGCTTATTGTTTGTCGGGAAAACACAGTATAAGCTTGTACGCCAGTTTCAGCGAGAACATAGACACAGTTGTGATTGTTTGATCCAGTATAATTTTTTAAGTTTTATAAAATTGTGAATTAACTTTATATTTTTATGAGAAATATAAGAGTATTTAAGCTATTGTTCTTAAGGAATTAAAAATTTATTGTGTCATGTATTCTCATACAACGATATTCTGTTATTTTTTCCTCCCTTCTGTATCCCTAATAAATATAAATAAAAAATAAATTAAATATGCGAAAAAAAATACATGTAAAGGAGACAAAACTTTAAAAAAAATCCATTTTATATTCTTCTTCTTCGGCCTGTAGCCATCCACTCCTGAACGTAAACCTCCTTCATCCTTCTCCACGCCAAACGGTCTTGGGCTTTTTGCATCCACGCTGTTCTTGCATGCTTCACAATATCATCTCTCCAGCGGAGTTGGGGTTGCCAGGATGGTAGTAGTCATAAGGCGCCAGCGCAGGAGGCGTTTTGTCCATCTATCATCTGAGCTGCTAGCAACATGACTAGCGCCATTTCAACATTACAACTCTTTCAATAATATCCAGCCCTCCTGTTTTAGTTCTTTTGAATTCATTTCTTACTTTATCTCTAAGGTTAGTCCCCAGCATCATTTGATCCATGGCTCTCAGTTAATACGCACGTTTGTTAGACATATAGTTGAGACCAACATATTCCTTTTATTATTTAACAAAAATTGGAATATAAAAAAAAAAACAAATAATTAAGATCACTGTAATAATTCAAATATCTGTAATCGGACACAGTTAACAGTGGCGGTGTATTCCAGCAACAATCATAAGTCTCAACATCGGCAGCTCCTGTCGATAAGTCAACCGCTACAAACAATAAAGGTGCTTTTAAAGGTTTTTGTGTGGATCTTGTTTAAAAAATAAACAATCTATCAAAAAATACATGTAAAAGCCCGTAGAGCGCGATAAATTAATGAATAATAAAAAATATAAACAAAATAGTCTGTAAAAAAAAAATGCTCTAGTGTCAAAATACAGCAAAAACAACAATAAAAGTGTTTCTATGAAGAAAAGTGAGACCACGTTTTCTCGTACCGCGAAACGTAAAATGAACCCGAAATTATGACAATTTTCTTTAGAAAGGCTTATCTTGTAATTAAAACACATGACAAGTGTACAAATATTTTAAAGATTATGAAAGATTCGCAGATTTTCTTATCTGTTAAGATACCGCTCGTCTTCGAACTTTCGCTCCAAACTCAAGTGGCTTCGGTTTTATTAGCGCATAAACTGTCAATCTCTCTCATTTCTTTATAATATTCTTAACAAACCCTTCGCTTCAAAATATTTTGCAGAGAATTTCATTTATCTTTTTGATCATAGTCTTTCGCTTTGCTCTTCTCAGGAGAGAACACTTTCCTTTCCTCGACAAAGCACATCATTTTTCAGCTATTCCTTTTCTGTTCAAGGTGTTTGACTTCAGAATGAGCTACCTTTACATTTAAAAAAAAATGCACCTTCTTAAGCCACCTTCAAGAAATTCCGAAAACATTTCTTAATATCCTTAAAATCCTGATCTCCCAGGATTTAATTGTTTTTTTTAAATAGATATTTTATTCCTTTTCTTTCCTTGGTTCCTCTTTCTCTCTCCTTTCCAACGCATTATCTAATTCTTAATTCCCCATCCTTTAATGTTTTACAAAACATAATATACTTTTATTTAAGCGATATGCGCAAGCCTTATCTGCCCATTAAAAACAGCGGTTATTTTTTATTAATTAGGTTTTTTTCCATGCATGTATTTTGAGGTATATTTTCGTTTTTTAGTACAAATTTTTGACGAACTCTTCTTTTGACTAGAATATATTACTTTTAGCAATAAGTCCGCCAAAGTACTTATTCTTTGTACAGAAAGATTTCAATAACATACCAGCTAAATACGATAAAAATGGTATATTATGCACTTGTACAGTCATCGCTTTCCTATGGAATAATTGGATGGGGGTAACTTACAACAATCATATAAAACCATTAGAAACTGTTCAAAAATTTATATCAAAAATAATGCTTCACAAAAATCACACTTTCCGCTCTTTACAATTGTTCCAAGAAGCTAAGCTTTTAGATCTAAAACAAATATATTGTTTTCAATGTTTAAAATATATATTTAAGAACCAAAATTTATTTACAAGTAATTCAAATAGATCAAGTCAAAGAAGGAATCGTGTGTTAGAAATACTACATTGTGAAATGAAGCTAGCACAGAGACATGCATATTTTATAGGCCCAAATATTTTTAATTATTTTTTGACTGATAATATTTCATTGATTCCAAAATTCCAAAATTTTCCTTCTTTTAAAAAACATGCACTATCTTGGATTCAAACTAAAGATATGAACTCTTTTTTTCTATGATTTATTTTGTTGCCCTTTATTAATAAGGAATATTTTTGTGTTTTTTAAAAATATTTTTTATTTCATTTTTTACTTACTATAAAAAAATACCATATTATCTTTAACAGAATATTTTATTTTTTCTTTCTCATAAGAAGTAACATATTACACAAAAATATTATAACTGTCTATTATTTATTATAGAAGCGAAAATTCATTAATATTTCTTGTAAACCCACGAACAGGCCATGCCTTTGAGGGATTTTTTTTTGGTTACTATTTTTCTATTAATATGTATTTCATTGCTTTGTTACTATGCTTTATTTTTTTTTAATTCTCTGTTTTATTATTATGTTTATTGTAAAAAAACAAAAAAAACAAAAAATTTAAAAATATGATTCATAGATATCAAAGAAAAATAAATATAAAAGACATTCTATTATATCTACCGTGAAATAAGTATTTTTAAAAGTATCTTAGGATTTATAGTCTCACATCAATAAATTAACTATTTGACTAATATTTCTTCTAACGATTGGTGAGTAATGAAACCATTAGGGTTATTGAATTGAATTGAAACTTAAGAAGATAATATTATATAATACTATTTTCAATTAATCTGTAAGCATTTTATTGTTTTTGTGACTAATTGTGTTTACAAAGTTCAGTTTCTATAAAATGAAATAGACGCTTTGCAAATTACGTTATTTATGGCTAACGATTAATTTACTTTAAAATGAAAACTATTTTTGTACATTTTGTTAAAAATAAGCTGAAAATAATTAATAATAAATTTCTTACAATATATTGTCATTTCTTAGCAGGCCTCCATTTTAATTATACAAAATGTAATAAGAAAAATACAGCATTTACATTTGTCCACTTTTATTGGTAAAAATTTAACCAATTTCGTTGAGAACGACATCGTCAGACTGGTCGGAGACTAAACAAATTTTTATGTTAAATACACGTTAAAGCGGGAGTTTCAATCATTATTTTATGTAATGGGGAAGTTCAGTTATTTTTTATTTTATTTTTTGTGATACTATCAAACAAAGCCAAAAAAAGAAAAAATATTTTTTTTTTATCGTATCATCATTGCTGCGATATTTAAGGTTTTGCGTTTTTTCTATTTCTTCACGCGTGACGTCACTAGTTCCCATCGGTGAGTTGTCCAGATTAGTGAGTTGACCTCCCAGAAACGGGAAATCTATCCCAAAACTCATTGGTTGACTAAGAGGAACTTGTGACGTCATTTAAAGTTCATTTATATTGAAATGATTTTTATTAATTTTTCATACATGTTAGAGATACGTCACCGTACTAAAATAAATCATTTGTTTTTTACCGCGTGTAAGAAAACCCTTTTTTATCTGATTACTCGTAGCTCTGAATTTATTCATTGTGGAAATAAACAAATCAAATAAAATTAATATAAGTATTATGTATTGTGGTAATAATTATGCGTATATAAGTCCATTACATTTCTTTACATTCAAACAATACTTATCTTTTATAATATTACAACAGAGATGGAGAATACTTTACAGAATGGAATGTGAAAGTCATTAATTTTGAACAGATAAAATATCTGAATTCAGCCAGATGAATCTCACCATCAATAAAGGTTTTACCTGTTTTACTTCACAAAGGTCATCAGATGGAAGAGTTGAGTAAATTCGGATATTCAATAATAGGCAGAATCGTAAATGTTATACAGTGTGTTAAGTGGTCATTCAAACCAGTTAGTAACAAGTCATAATTCCTTTAAATGTATAGACTTCAAAATTCTCTCCTCAAAAAAGGTTTTCCTACCTTTTTTAATTTCCTATCACCTTGAACATTTTATTTGTTTTATAATAAAGATATACTGTAAATAAATCAGTGAAATTTCTTGGCTTCATTAACAGAATATCCTCTGATTTTACTAATTGACAATAAAACTGTTGCTCAACGACTCGACCAATTCTTGAATATGCCTCCGTGCTCTGTCTCATTCTATGTCAATCGCATAAATCACATTGAATCAGTAACATCGCTTCGAAAAGTATGGATGCTTGGAAATTTTTTCTATGCTGATCATGAACAGTCATATTTCTAGTCTACAAAAACGTAGAACTAATATTGATTTCATACTATGCAGACTAAATGGTTCCGTAATAATCGAGGGTTC
>NW_028277913.1:0-76753 GCF_059751315.1 Micrasema longulum
TGTAAGTCACATGTTCTAGTTTATTACAGAATGCCACATCATACATTCAAAGTTTGAATGAGGTATGATTCAATTTAAGATCTGGCTGTTTTCTGCAAAATACATATTTTATTTTGTGTCGTCAGCCAGACTTAAAAAAATCACCAAAATTCCTTTAAGACATAATCAAATTATTTTGAAAGTTATTATAACAAACGATTTCTTTACGATCAAGTTACCTTTATACAAATATAAAATAACATGTTCAATACATAATGACACAACATATTTCGGAGTTTTACTAGAGCTGCAAAACACTCACCTTAGGTTGCGTGGCCAGCCAGACTTAAAAAATCATTAAAACTGGTCTAATACATAATTAAATTATTTTTTGTGGTATAAAAAAAACTAATGTATGCATTATTTATTATTTGTCAAAGTAAAAAACATTCCAATTGTTATGTAGATTTGATTAATCACTCGTTTCACAAAAGTGCTATTATTTCAGTCTCATCTGCATAACAACGTTCATTTGTCAGTTCGCATTTAATTTGAGATATTTATTAATAATACTTTTTGTTTATAGGATTGCATATCGTGGGGTAATTACTACAACTGGTGTAGTATGCATTGAAATCATCACAATATTATTTGGATGACTCGCGACTTGCATAGGCCAATAGTTGCAGCCATAGAATTAGTCTGCCAAATGCTCCCACCCCCCCCTCTTGCCCGAATTCCGCCTGCGAGCATGCGTGAAGTGGCCGCGTAATGTTGCCAGACCACGAAAAATGTATTAACGTAACACAAATATAAGATCATTTTGTGATTTGTTATGTTTTACCACAAAATATATTTTACTGACTGGACTATAAAATAAAACAGGTACTTTTATTATGCAAAAGTAATTTTCTTTTAAAAATAATAATTTAGTAAATTAATACCGTTTAATATTAAACTAAGGCATATTAATAGAAAGCCAGATATAAAATTCGACTGCACTGACAATACTAACAAAATGTCCACCTTGTTTTATTTAACAATCTGACAGACGGTAAAATAATCCAATTCTTAAATATTATTTAAGAATTTGCTACCCTATTCCCTTGTAATCCCAGCAGTATTTTGACACTTAAAAACGAAACAACACGGCATAATTGAATTTAAATCGGCAGCGACGACTACAGAGTAACTAATGGCCAAAACGTGAAACTACTCATTTGTGAGTAGTTTAGTCGGCTTCAGTTTGATGCGTGTTCACGGTTTCTGAACCATTATAATTCTATATTTGTAGCATCATTCACGGAGGAGAATATAAAAATGTGTTTTTCGTAGGTAACTCACAAACGCTGATTTTGGAGTTACGTAGTTGTAATAATTACCCCACAATATTATAATATGAGCAATAAAAAGACATTAACAAAAATATATTTAGTAAAATATCTTTCATTATCATTATTTAATAGGTATATCCGTTTTACTGATTCACTATAGTCCTTAAAATATAGCTCGATTAGAATGACAGTTGTCAGAAAAAATGACGACATAACTTTGCAGTAACGTCTAAGGAGTGATTTATATTGACACAAGAAAAATCATTTGTATCTGGCATGTTAATTTATTTTTTTAATACAATGCTTGACATATAAATCAACATAATTATATAATATCAGCTTTAAAACTAAAATAAACGTCAACAATGTTTGGAGTATGTCCAAATGCTTGCAGACCGGGTGGATCCGGCTTGATCCAGGAGAAGATCCAGCCGGTCTGCAAGCATTTTGACATACTCAAAACATTGTTGAATTAACTACCTGGTAAAAGAACAAGTATGAAAAATTGGAAAATTGTTTTCAGGCGGTGCCTAGTAGGTGAATTGGTTCAGCCGGATGAATCTCACCCGCATGATAAAGGTTTCAGCTCTTTTACTTCACAAAAGTCAACAGATGGAAGTGTTGAGGAAATGTGGATGTTCAAACATAGGCAGAATGGTGAATGTTACAGTGTGTAAAGTGGCCACTTAAACCAGCCATTGACAGGTCATAAGCCCTGTAAATGCCTAGACTCCCATATTCACTTCTCAAAAATGTTTTCCCTCTCTGTTGCAACAAATTTAAATTAAATAAACCTAATTATTAGCGACGTTCTCACAAGGTTACGTCATTTTGCAAAAATGTTAAGAGATAGGACAAATTGATAAATGTAAATCGATTGAATAAAAAATAATTAATTTGTTGTTCATGAAAAAAGTATTTTTTAGTAAATAATTGTCTTAAACACACTATAATGGGCTTGTTTTTGCGTTTTTATATCAATTTTCCAAAACAGAGTTTCATGTTTCCACGAAAAAACTGATAAAATCGATTCGATCGGTACACGGTCAGTGATCAGTAATTTCCCATCACTATTGACATTAGTTTGGCAGCTGTCATTTTAATCGAGCCATATTTTAAGGACTATAGAACAGTGAGTAATTTTGTTACAGCATCGGATATCGAGTACAATGTTTTATTAATCTACAAATTTAAACATAATTTACATCAAAGAAATACAATTTACAAGCAACCGAAAATAGGATAAATTCTTAAGATTAAAATCTAATCAGGGGCAACGTATGTGGGGCGGGTACAAACTGCAGTCATAATGTCCTTTAGTATTTTGAATTTCTAATGCATAGTAGAAAAGCCACAATTTTTATCTACACTACTACTTTTTTAACTACATTTGAACTAGGAAAGACATTTTTAATAATGGTGCAGGGGCTATTTGTCATTTTGCGCTGTAATTATGAACGCTATCTTCATCGGTACATATCGAGACGGTATAAACTAACGTCGATATTTATGTACGTAAATATGTGTATTTGTATGAAAATTAAAAGTATCTTCGTCGGTAACCTATAATGGAAAATGTATAGAAAAAAAAATTTAAACATATATTTTTCACAGAGAAAACTTTTAACAAAATTTTACTTTGCAGATAAAATTAAAGATAAATTTTATCTTCTTATTAGAATATAGACCCTGGTAACACTAGTCTGCATGCAAATCAGCCCTGACAACACTGACTATGAAATATTCTAGTGTGAAACGTGCTGACCATTACACCACGAGGCCGACATTCTTCTATATTACCTTCTCTAAAATGTTCTTCATCTCTGTTGTAATATGTTAGGCATAGAATGGTTTTTGTCCGTACGGGCGACTCTATTAGCCACTGGCACATTATTACTCTACGATACCGACGATATGGCTATGAAACAATACAAACCTCGTATCCCCAAACTCTATGGTATAATTTAGTACCGACTTTAAATATATAACTTGGCAAAATAAAAAATTTTACTATTGAAGAAAACCCTACACTTTTTATTAATGAACATAAATTATAGCTCTAGGATTGACGAAAAATTGTTTTATGTATACAACACTCAACTAAACTAACATAACGCCAGTAATATAATAAAGTAAAAGTTCTCGTGTAAAAATACAAAGTTGCTTATATTAATTATTAGAATTGACAATACATTATTATAGTGTCATTGTTTCGCTATTCATACCCAACTATGCGGCTCCTTATGGTCGGGGCGAGTCGGGGTGACTCTCCGCACATCGGGGACATAATATTTGGCGATTTAACATTAAGGAACCGGCTCTTATCTTTGTTTTGTGAGAATCAGCCACGTGACTCCAACCTTCAGTCTTAAGTAGACCGTGAGATACATTCTCCATCCAGTTTTCCTCACAACTCGCAGAATACACCTTACAACACTATGGCAGTGGTCCATTAACTATTCCCACTTACAACAATCATAAGACATGCTAATTCCGTTCAAACAGTGACGGAAGACGATTTTACTAAACAAAAAATCTTAAAGTGTCCACTGGCGACCATAGTAAACGTTTGACAAGCCACTTTTTACTGATACATACTGACTTTTGAGCTCACATTTTTATAAACAATCAATATATCTAACCCTTTTAATATTTTGGGAGCGATCATCATACCCCACCCAACTAATGTATGCGAAAAATCCCACAGGGCTAATCGTCGACCTCAAAGTTTTCATACAAGTTTTTTTTCACATTTTATATTTTTTTTGTAACTTTTAAAATTGCACGATAATGTTCAGTGGTAAACTTGATAATCTAATTCAATTCACCAAGACTCAATACTCTTAAAAGACTGTGTAAAAAAATTCCACTGGTAACAGTGCTGTAACGTGTTACATTAAGCAAAAGATTATATATTTTGAAAATCAGGCATTTAAAAACAAAAATTCAACATACATATTTTTTAATAATCCATTTCCCATAACTTCTTCAAGTAATCGTATAATTTAGGCCTGTTATAGCAAAATACGACTTCATTATTTTTTTAAAAATATATCAAGTCTTGTATTCTATGTAGATTCGTGTGACATCATAGCCACACATGGGTTAACACACTAAGATAAAAAATAAACTATAAACTACCGTTTTCTTTAGAAATTTGCTTGGGATTTTTCATACATTCCGTGCAAAGAAGATTGTGATTAAAAGGGTTAACTCTGTTTAAAATCATAAAATAATATATTTATGGTTACTTTTTACAACGGGTCTTTCGTGGACGCATATTTCAAAAACACTGTAATTTAACAAAAAGTGTGTACTGAAACCGATGGGTATAATTAAATAATTAGTGATTTTAAACATAGTAAAATACATCAATTATTTAGGAAAGAAACTCACAAAGATCGAAGCTTCAATTATCAATTATATTGTTTTGGCAGATTTTGTAAAATTTTGAAAAATATTTGACGGAAAAAACGAACATTGCCGGGCACCGTTAGTAAGCCAGGATTAGCAGCCGACATGTCCAAATTACAACAATTTTACATTATCTTTCTTTACAAATAAATAATTTTAATGAAAATATTTGGCAGATATGTAGTTTTTTTTTTAAATGGCACAAGACAAAGCCAAAAATAACATGGAACTAATTCGAATTTTATTAATTACTTTTGTGCATTAAAAAAAAATAATATACCGTATTTGGATGAGAGGAAAATATAAATTTTAATAAAATATCGTGCCAATCACAATTTCTGTTCAACTTTTCAATTCCAATAAAGTAGATAATCAAAAATTAATGACTGTTTTAAAATTATATGTTATGAACAATTTGTTAATAAATTATTATTATCGGATGTATTAGGATTAACCGTAATTAGAATTGTATTTATGTATATGATAAAAGGCCGTTTTTTATTTATCAGAAATTAACGTCAAAACTATTTATACTAACTACTGCAACATTCTAAAAAATATGTCAATACATAAACCATTCTGCATGAACTTGGTAAATACAAAAATATTAAATTTCATAATTCAGTTATCAAAAGACGTTTTCAATCGCTTTTGCTGCGTTCCACATCACATGACTTATCACATACAACCTAATACTAATTGCATCATTCCCTCTCGTAATACGAATATATTACTCCGAGCTCGGGAACATTGTAAGTACAGTGAAACCCCTAAATTGTGTTTTTTCAAGGAACCGAAAAAAAGAAAATAAATATGGAGGAGTTAGTGAAAAAACGTATTTAATGATTTTGTGTTATTTGCATATTTATCCAGAAACATATAAATCGACTATAAATTTAAACAAGCAAAGTACACAAATTTATCAGAAATTAAGAGCAAAATTAAAATTGTTATTAAAGGGAAATCAAATGTTCGTTGAATGAGAAACTTGTTTTCTTACGCGCGGCAAAAATTAGAGCAATAAATTAAATTGAATGAATCAGGTTGTGGTCCCGTGGCTAGTGTCTCGGACTCACGGATCAAAGGTCCGTGGTTCGAATCCCACTCCACCCCAACTTAATTCCCATTTTCAAATAGTGAGTTATTTACAACTCGTTGAAAATGGCCCTCAAAATAAAATATTTTGGGTAAATCATAAGAACTCAAATATTTATATTTATTAAAAAAAAAAATCTATGGCAAAGATTTTTGAAAATGTACGAAAAAAATAATAAAAACCAACTACTTCGAACGACATTGCTAGTTCATATGAATCAACCAATGTTAAGAGAGATCCGCGATCCGAAACGTCCGTAATCAGTACGAATGACACACGGTATAACCCAGAAAAACTGATTGAACATCTGAACGGCCGTGGAAATTAAAAAAAATTAATAAAACGTGAACGTCGTCATTAGTTTATATGAATCAACCAATGATAAAAGAGTTGTGGCAGATTTTCGGTTTACGGTAATTCAACGGACCAATCGGAAAAACCGACCGAGAAGAAGCGGAAGAGAACTTGAGAAGTCACACGCACAGTAATTTAATAAATACAAAATGCTGATAATACGATTATAAAACTTCCACTGAACCACTGAACTTCCTCATTGAAAATTTAGGTAAAATGCACACTTAAAATAAATAAGATAGTGAAAATTCTTGGTGGGCGGGCGTTCATGGTAATTTATGATGCTTAAACCCACAAATTATGAATAACCGGTGACTGGCTTCATCGCTTTTGCAACGTCTTTGATAATGGTAAGTTGTTTATTATAAAATTAAATGTATTTATACAAAAAAGTACGGATTATTAAGAATTTGTGGATTTAACACGTTCATGGCCATGCCGGCTACAAAGCCATGGTAGTCAAATAAGATTTACTTCAAACCATCAACTACAAAACATAAGAAAGTTATAATGTGTCCACGCGAGTGGATCCTAAGAGAAAAAGGTGTCCACGTATCTTCCACTCCTCACTAACAAACTTGAATCAAACATTGGTATGTTGGCAAATAGAGGGTGGGTATTATTAACCAAGCCGGACCGAAGGGGGATATTCGAATCCCCCATAGACCGATTTTAATTCGATAACTCGAGTATTATTGAAGCTATTTGCCGTATTTTTTGTAATCGTGAAATTAATAGAAGCATTTTCCTGTTTTTGTTTTTAAATCTTGAAATAATTGTTTTTTTTTAAATATTTAAACAAAAAAGACGTAAATAATACAAGGGTCAATATAACTTTATGTACATAAGCATTCGGCAAACTAACAAAAATTAATAAAATACACGAATGAGTAAAATATGTGTACGTGTAAACATGAATAAATTATTCCACGGTCATAAACACTTCTAACGTTTTATTTTATTCTCCTGACCCCACATACAAGTAGGCTCATGTGTAATTTTTGGATGCTTAGTGAGGGAAAGGTTAATTATTATTATATTGTTATTTCATGCGACTTCCAAGTTTATTGATTGATTTAACTTTTATGTTGGGCCTACTGATCGCGGGAAAGAAACGCAGAGCTGGGTTTTTTAACGTACTAAATAACACAAAATTCAATAGGACTTAATTTGCGGGTTTCACTGTATTTATTTCTTGTGTATAATTGGAGAGCTCGAGTATGACCACTACGAAGCGAGTATGGTTACAAAATTCGTACAAACACTACTGACTAAATTACTTTAAAATTAATGCTGAATATATGAGGGGTATTTTAGTACATTAGATTATTATAAATTACTATCAACACTTGCATGTTAGAGGCACATATGAATAACTAAAGAAACATAATTTACCTAACGATAACTTAGTAGTTAATTTAATGAGAATGATTAATAATGTCTCTATTGCGATGTTTTATTAAACTAATATGTACAAGTGAGACGTGTTAAAACAAAGACAGCATTTTCCACTTTTTTCATTTTTAGTCAAATACAATGAATGTTTTTTTAGTACTTTTCCCAGACTGAAAGGGTAGTTTATTATTTTAGTTGATAAGAGGGTATTTCCACAAGTCAGAAATAACATTAAAAAAATACAATATTTTTTTAGAGTGGATTTTTACAATTCTGATTAAATAACTATCAATGCATTCGAAACCAGTTTTCATTTATAATAGCCGGGTTTAAAAATGTGCACATACGGCTCGCAGTTGGCATCGTGTCATTTTAACATTACGCATTTCATAGTGTCACTCATCTGCCGACTGCGCTTGCTAATAAACACAGCGTACAAGTTTGGCGCCAAATGTCATACGTGCCGTATGTCCCACAGGCTGCGAAACGTCTCATTTTCGGATAATTCAAAATATGCATATTTTAAACATTTGTAGAAAATTTATCAAACGTCGCATGAAAAATAATTTTTGCTTATTTAAAAATAAAAATAGTATTTTAAAAAACAAGAAAAGATCTTATTGTTGGCAGAAGTTACTCTTTGTATATTTTTTTTGCGATTAATTGGTAAATTATTGACTTATTTTAAATTAATACAAGGTATTGATTTTTATTCTGAAACATAAGGGAGTTTTTGTTGCGAAATGAAATACATTAAGTCAAAAATATATGAGATACTGCCCTGCCATTTATGGTGCAAAACCTGTGCAGTTGTCAATAGTATTTCTTCTCTATGCTTTGCAATATCTAACAACTCATTTCGGACCAACGGTGGAGAGCCGTCTTTGTTTTATTACGCCTTAAGTATTCGGATATACGCAGTATTTTCCTTCCATTTAGACATGGGTATATTTGGCCAAGTTTGGCGCATTGTTGACATACATACCGTCAGCGGAAACTTAAAATGCTGTAAGGGACAAAGTGCGAATTTATAAAGAGAGAGAAAAAGCATCATGCTTCTTGTTTTTTATATTTTATTTTTATCTGTTTTGGACGTCTATGATCACAAACTGAATTCTGAAAAAAAAAAATTGGGGGCTTGATTAATCTGATCAGATTTACTCTCGTGTAGTATTATGAATCACCAGTGGCATTTGATTCATGCACGGATGGATCTGGGTTCGTTTCCCGATGAGAGAACAAAAATTACAAAATGCGTTTTTTTCAAGCCTGCGTATTTTCCGCTGTAATTTTCCACTATAATTGGGCCTCCTGGGCTGGTACTCTGAACGGTATAACACACCCCTGGCCTGTTGTGGTACAAAAAAATATTATTAAAATTTTAATACTGTGTATAATTATTAATATGAATGCTCTGTGGACATTGATAAATGAATAAAAATACTTCCCAATTTTCATAGTAAAAATATTGAACCACTAGATTTGGTATTTACATGTTAACAAAAATAAGAAATATTAAAATAATTAAATAATAATCAAAATATTTGCTTTGGTTATATCTTTATAATTATTATTGAAGATGCCTGCTTACCTGGGTGAAAGTGGTAATAGGTCAACAAAAAAGATTAATACGAAGTATCAAATTATTAACTATATTTTGCGGACGATAAGACGCATCGGACCATAAGACGCACCCCAAATTTTATCTATCAGTTTTTACAAAAAAAAAAATGTTTTGACGGTGAGACGCATCCGACCATAAGACGCACCCCAATTTGTTGAATTTTTAGAGTAAAAAAGTGCGTCTTACGGAAAAATAATACAAACACTTCCTTGATCAATTCACACTTTATCTCTGAACAGCATTTTAAAATTTCAGCATCGATATGTTTTTAATATCTTTAATTAAATAAATACATATCTTGGGTAATTTATATAAAAACATAATGAACTTTACGAGGCATCCTTATTTTTCGAGTACTGAATAATAAACAGATAAACCGAGTGTTATCTGTCAGAACTTTCCAACACACGCAGTAATAACAACAACAAAATGTGGTCGGAAGATTATTCTTTGTGACAACCCAATATTTTTGAAATTCATTAAGGAATTAAACAACAAGATTTGGGAGAGTACCTACTCCTCCCATCGGTGGGTGTTACAACACTAATATTATAAAGAAACACTGTACTTAAGAGTGTAATAATTAACTCTGACAGTCAATATGAATTGCAATACTCAATCAATGGTAGTAGTACTTTCTCAAAACATTGGTTGTGTAATTATTAAAATAGAATTTCAAAATATTTACAATATCAAAAAAGTCTTGTGAAGTGAATGCCAAATCGACACGAGACTTCCGTAGATAAAATTTCCCAGAACATGCAAATTTTTTCGTACATCGGTGAATGTCTCGTCAATAATAAATAACATATAAGACAAATTGGATTGTCACCTTTTTCGGTTGTTTGTTACGGTTGACAGTTCTCTAGAATGTGCTGTATCCCGATGAATCGAGGCGAAGATTATCTAATTAAGGTGGCGTAATAAATACATCGACGGCAGGGGCTGCCACTGACGCGCCACTGAGACGTTTTCATTCTGCAATAAACAATATATTTTAGTCAGGGTTCGAAGGACGTCAGATATTCTATGCACCGACGTAAGCCAAATTTTTTTTTGCCAAGACTTTTAACACGCCCATCTTCAATGCCATGTCTTTCTCGGTCTTCCTCTATTTCTGCATCCATCAACAATCGCATTGTAAGTATTTTTAACCGTTCTTTCGCCGTCCATTCGCTCTACATGTACAAACCAACGCAGAGCTCCTTTCTTGATTTTGTCGATGATGCTTATCTCAGCCTAGCATAATTTACGGATCTCAACATTTGTGCATCTATCGTACATAGTTTTACCGCACATTCGCCTGAGAGATCGCATTTTGACAACACTCAGCCAACTTTCATCCCCGTTTTTCCTAGTCCATACTTCGCTCCCATACATCAGGGTCGGGACCGGGACTGCATTGTGAACTGCTAATTTTGCCTCCTGCGACAAACATTTATAAGCCATACATAGATGCAAAATGATATTATGAAGTAAAAATTAGCCCACTTGCTCAGTACATTTTTTTATTATTATTTACAATATTGCACATAAAATTGTTTTGCGAAGGTGAGACAATCAACCTTATGCTTTAGGCAAAATATTGCAGTTCAACCCAATACTTAATGTTGAAATTGCCAGGAATCAAACCTGGGACCTGTGAACATATCATACGAGGTGGAATTACCTCAACTTGATTCCCATTTTCAAATTTCAGAGGGGAGAAATCCAGACCTCGTCAAAATTAATTACTTAATTGAATTATGAAATTGTTCAAGAATTCAATTAGAATTTCAAATACATGATCTAAAGTTTGCTACACCATGTATTTTTAAATAACTTATCTGCATAATATTCTTTGATATGTATAAATTTTTATTATGTATTTTGTTAATTGATGTGACATAATATATAATAATGTATTGATATTAGTCTAGAAAAATCCCGACATAACGTAGAATTTTGCATAAAACGCTGCATAAAAATTAAAAATAAAATTTTGTATTATAAATAAAAGTGATACAGAATAATCTTTCTTTTATTTTGTTACCATATTATATTTTCTAAATCCCGAATTGATTTTAATACAAGGGTACCTATCCAGCTTTCTTTTTTTGCACGGTACTGTGTGGAACGTAACCCCGTTCCAGTTTATAGTTAATGCACGTACGTACCTGGTGGGGATCAGAGGGCCAGCCAGGGGTGGTGTTGGAGGGCCTCCCGCGAGCGGTCCCCGTAGTCATACGTGAGCTCCTCCCCGCGCGCGATGGGCTGCGCGGCCAGCAGCACCAGGCGCGGCCGGCCCTGCAGCCACACGGCCCGCGTCAGCAGGTTGCCGCTGCGCGAGTGGTTCACCAGGCGGCCCAGGCGGCCCGTCTCGGCCGTGGCGTCGATGCTGAACGGGGGCATATGCATTAGTGATCGGTCGTCGTCACATCTTCAGAGGGTACTAGATAAGTACACCAAACGCCACGTACCTCAAACATCTATCTCCTAGAAAGCCGAGGCAAATTATTTGATCGAGAATGCACAGGCTGCTTCTGACCAAAAACACTGGGAAAGCATTCTTTTACATTTTGTCAACATTAAGTTTAATATTATTATATATATGTTAAGTCTAATATGTGGTTGGCAAGTGAAAAGAATATGTGCAATGACAGCCCGCGCATTGGACCAAAATCAGAAATAAGGCAATCATTTTGATTGATTTAACTTACCAACAAGTTGGTATAATGATAGAGACTAGCTTCAGACTCTTGTGCTGTCAGTTTTCAGTGGGGATTGCAATTTTTTCCGACCAACAAGTTAGTATAATGATTAAAGATTAACTTCAGACTATTTAGTTATCAAAAACACGAAAATACCAACAATAAATGTTCGCAAAACACATTAAACTGTAATGATGTAATAACTTATATTTCCATATAAGTTATTAATTTTAAAAAAATACTTGGTACACTTCCACTTATTTATTTTGACCAATTAGCGCTTTCACCCTCTAATGGGCATCTTCAGACTGGTGATGCCCATTAGAGGGTGAAAGCGCTAATTGGTCAAAATAAATAAGTGGAAGTATACCAAGTATTTTTTAAATTAATAACTTATATGGAAATATAAGTTATTACATACTTATATAGAAATATAAGTTATTACATCATTACAATGGAATTCCATCAAGAATTGTCAATAAATAATTTAAATAAAACATAAAACTGTCTTTAAAATTACAAATTTCTATTAAAAAGTTGATATAATGATAGAAACTGACTTCAGATTCTGTCAGTTTTCAGTGCGGATTGCAAATTTCTTCGACGTTAATTGCGGGAAAAAAATGTAAAACTGGGTTTTTATGTACTAAAAAATTCTAAATCCAATGGGATTACAAAAATTACATGTAAATCGTAGAAAAACGCGAATTGCAGAGACGTAGTTTCGGGAGACAGGAGACTGGCGTTTCGAAACATTCCCTAGATTTGATTGAATTACGGAAAAATTTTACTTACTTTGGAGTGGTTCAACGCATTCAAAGTGTTATTTAGCTTATTTTTTATGGAATTATAATAAAATATCCATAACAGGCGCATGGAGCATGACAGAAAAGGCATTTTTACGAAATAATTCTCGTGGAATTTAAAAAATTTTAATTTGAGATTTCATGCACTGCATTACCTTAGATATTTTTTACCTATCAGAATAGAATGAACAGTTCAATCATCAGTAATATTGCTTCTGTCAGAATAATGCGAAGTATATCTGACCCTTAAATTACAGTGCATTAGATGTAAACGTATCAGCTTACTTTATTATTTATTACATTTTTTTTTTTGCACCACAACTAATTAC
Organism: Micrasema longulum; assembly: GCF_059751315.1. Lineage (NCBI taxonomy): Eukaryota > Metazoa > Arthropoda > Insecta > Trichoptera > Brachycentridae > Micrasema > Micrasema longulum. The sequence continues at coordinate 13,022 of NW_028277913.1, forward strand.
AGTGGTGAATTACATCACAGAGAACCCAGGCTTGAGAAAAATCACATTTTGATTTTTGTGTTCTCACCGGGAATCGAACCCGGAACCTTCCGTGCGTGAGTCAAGCGTCTTGACCACTACACCACGGAGGCCGCCTTAATGCTGCTATTGGATATAACGGTGTAATATGAGGAGTAAGGTACCAGTAGTGGTTATTGTTGTGTCGGAAGTAGTACATGTAGCAGCCCTTATCCGTGTCCTGAGCGTACAGAGCTTCGCGCTGGCGGGCCTCTGTCACGTCCACCAGCTCCCCGCAGTATTCCACCACAAACTCCCCGCGCTCGAAGGCCCGTGCGGCCACCACGCCGCGCCCCTTGCCCTCAAACGTCGCCACCTGTTAACAATGCAAGTTTTTCTCACTATTAAAACTTACATTAAGCAGCCAGACTCGTTTAAAACTAGGAAAGAAATGGATTGAAATTTACAAACATCCTGACAATATAAACAGAAATCATGATTATAGATATCGAGTATGGAGTGCCTACTTCACTAAAGATATCGAGTTACTGGAAAAAGTACAAAGATGTGCTACAAAAACCCCCAAATTACTCAAAAGGATGCTCTACCACGGTAAATTATAAGCAATAGGACTAAAATCATTGGAAGAACGACGGAAGAGAGGGGACTTGATAGAAACTTATAAGATACTCAATAATTACTATGACTGCCCCCTGCACGACATGTATTAATTAAATCCCAACACAAATTTACATGGTCATAACTGGAAGCTGTATCGTCCTCAATTCCACCTCAATCCCAAGAAAAACTTCCTTTCCAGCAGGGTAGTTTCAGACTGGAATAAATTGCCAAGTCTAATTCCATTCCATTTTGTTCATCTAGTTCAAAAACCGTTTGGATGCTTGTTTGAAGGAAGAAGAACTTGGACAAAAAGCAGAACACGAGATATAGGCGCACCAGCAAAGGCTGGCTGCCTATAACTAATAATAATAATATGTTATTAACACATTCGTGGACACTTATAGGATCCACTTATATCGAAACATATTTTAACTTTCTTATTTATTTTAAAATTTCACTTCCGATTTGAGAGTAGTTAATGGTTTAAAAAAAGGTGTGAAAAATTGTGTTGTGATATTTTCATTGCACTGTTTTTTATAGGGACACAAAATCTCCCACTAACATTCGCACACATTTAAAGTTATAATAAAAGATCTTGTAAGGTAACCTCGAGCCCTTCCTCTCTCTCCTCGAGTATGGCGGCCTCGAGATCGCGCCGTTTCTCCTCCAGGACCTCCTTCTTGGTCTTGCGGACGCTTCTGCGCACCGGGAAGTAGTCGGTGAGCTTGGGACAGGCGGGGGGCGCCACGCGGTTTCGCGCCGTACGCGCCCCACTCGCGGCGTTCGCCTTGGGGGGCACCTCGAGGGGAGGGGGAGGGGCGTCTGGAGACTTCACAGCCAGTCTAGAGGAGATATATTTGGAGATGTAAAAGGAAGAAGATTTTAGCTTGTATGTTTGTAGATTAGAGAAAGTACAAATTTATTATTGTTATCAAAAACATTTTTCACTTTGTGGTATGACATTTTACATTTATTTGTTTATAAATTTGTATAAACCACTTAATTTTTTTTTTTTATAATTACACTTCGACCGGTTTCGAGGTTACTACCTCATCGTCAGGAATTTAACTAACTTATAATTACACGCGTTGCTATTTATATAATAAAATATTGTATGAAAGAGACAGAAGAAAGAGAAGTGTAATTAAAAAAAAAAAATTAAGTGGTTTATACAAATTTATAAACAAATAAATGTAAAGTACAAATTTTTTAAAGTACAAGTGATATTTTAAAAAACTAATTTGAAAATAGAAGTTAGATTAAAACATATTTTACAGCTACTGAGCGCATGGACGGTTGGAAGTCTTAACCCCATTTACTAAATTTAGATATTTGAAAGCTCTAATTTGTTATCATTTTTTTTTTAATTAACACACTAAAACGTTAATTTTTAAATAATGCAAATAGCAACAGAGATGGAGAAGGAAATATGGAAGTCTAGGCATATAAAAGTCTTAAGACCTGTCATTGGCTGGTTTGAGTAGACACTTTACACACTGTGTAGTATTCACCATTTTGCATATGTTTGAACATCTATATTTCGTCAACTCTTCCACCTGTTGATTTTCTCATCATTCTTTCACTTCACTAAAATAGTAGTAAAACATAGGCAAAATAGTGAATGTTATACAGTGTAAAAAGTGGCCCTCTTAAACGAGTCAATGACAGGTCCTAAGCCATATTCTATCTTGGAAATGTTCTCTGCTGCAACGGATGTAATAACGGGAGCTAGTCACCTTCTGCAAGTCTTGCTGAGTGCGAGCCCGGGCAGTTGCGGCCCCTCGCAGAGGCGGATGCGATGCGGAGTCTTCACGTTCTCCTTCACAGTCACTGCACAGGCACAAAATTTGCCTAAATATCACACTTGTTACTATCGGGAAAACATTTTCACTAATATTTATGCATAATGAAGAGTTACAACATGCTCCTGTCCGACCGTCTCTTATGGAATAATTTGCCAGAGTGGTGCATTGAAAAATTGAGTTCAACTAAATGTGATTGTGGAGCTAAAATACATACCAATAGTACTATGAGAAAGTTATTTTTTTTTATTTTTATTATTTTTGTTTAAAGGACTAACTTGTATCAAACTAAGCCAAAGAAAAAATATTTTTATGGATTGTAAAGGAAAATATCACATACTCAGAATACCGATAAAGACGTGTGAAACGGATTATTTTTAAATTCATTGTATTTTCAAAATATTGATATTTTAGAGAAATGTTTTCATAATTGTTAAAAAATATGTCTTTACAAAAAGGTGACATGTTTTGCCTTGACAATAAGGAAATATCACATACTACGAATACCAATAAAAATATATTAAATTGATTTAGAATAATTAATTGTATTTTCAAAATCAATATGGATATTGTAAAGAAATGTTTTCATACATAAATGTAAAAAAGAAATTTAATAAGAAAAACGCGACGTGTTTGGCTTTGGCAGTTGTGACGTCAAGATTTGTGATAATGTTCTAAACAAATTTCAATGGCCAGGAACAAATAAACATGAATCATGATGTATTAAGTGTAGCCAATGGAATGACCGTTTTTGCGGGAATTCAAATTTACACATTTTAAAATATTTTTTATGCTACTAATAATTAACAAAAAAAACTTTTTTTTTACTGGACAGTATTTCATAGACCTTTGTTACTTTAAAAATGTAATAAAAAAAAACGTGATATTTCCCTATTGTGACGTTCTATTCAAATTTAAACTGTCACAAACAAAGTTCAAAATTTAACCGAATTAATACGCATTAGGGGCATGGCCAATGCAATGAACTGTTTTCACAGGAATTAAAAATTACAAATTTATAAATATTTTTATGCTACTAATAAGTACAAAAAAAATTTTTTTTTTACTCAACAGTACACCTTTATTAATTAATAGACACACCTTTATTAATTTGAACTGTAAAAAAAAAAAATTGTTTTATCATTTAATTTAATATTACGTATTTATATATATTACGTATTTAACAAAAGACACAGTTAGAAAGTCAGTTCAGTAGCACCATTGTTATTTATTATGGGGGTAGTGTTCCAGATAGTTAAATTTGGGTACTTTCGAGTCACAAATACATTCTTAAAACGGTTTTAGTGATTTCATATACATACTTTTTTATGATTTAAAAGTAATAAGCAAACTGTTGTTTGAAATTTTCCATTGTTTCCGTAAGAAAAAAATGTGTAAAACAATGCCAAAAAAAATAATAGTCTTCTTTTTCCACTTTTTGTCCACACATTGACCACTATTCTATTGTTAATCTTTTGTGAAGATTGTCTGAGTCTTTTGTTTAGTTTTGTCTGGTAGTTTATTGTACAATTTCAATCCCTGGTTTATGGTCTCAACTGTCCTTGTCTCGATTTAGAATGTTGTATGTGATATTGTTGTGATATTCTCCTATTGTGTCCATGTTTCAGGTCTTCGTCTACAATTTATTTACATTAACAGCGCCCTTGAGGTGATTTTCACAAAAATGGCGCTATATAAATTATCCAAACATTATTATTATTTAATATTTCACAAGAATGCATTTTATTATTGAATCAACAATGTATTCCTCTGTGGGAAAACTCCGTGGCGAGGAAGACATTTTACAATTTTAGTTTAGGGTGATATATATTTTTTCTTTACACAATTAATTTTTTTATACTTTTTACATAGATACAAAATTAATTACATCAGTTACATCATTTATGAATAAATTTAAAGGATTATAGTTGAAAGAGTTCAGTTATATTTAATTGTTTAATATGTTGTAAGAGTTATTTGGTTGTTGTTAGATAAGAGAGGTCATATACAGGTAAACGTCGTTTTGCGCCGATTCGATTTACGCCGGTTGGTGCCGGCGTGGGATTCTCCGGTTCGGCGGACATCAGGCGACAGTAGGCACCGCGATTATAATAGCAGACACACTTTTACACGTTGTTTTATTCTATTACCGTGTATGGGAGCAACCTACTGTGCGTGTGAAATTGTTTCCGAGTTGGTTTTCGTTTTGTTTTTGAGAAAAATAAAAAGGTATAATTATATATTTTTTTTTATTATTATTAAAATTAGAAGAATATTAAAATATGTGTAGTTTATGCTTTGATTCTGCAAGAAAGGAAGCAACAATCAAAGCAAATGAAATTGGATGTTTTTTCAAAAAAGTGTGAGAATTTCATTTAGTACCGACGAACTGGTGAGCTAATTTTTATTATAAAAAGTTAATTATTTATTTCAAGATATTATTATTTATTTTGTAAACGAATTTAAACTGTATTCATTAAAAACATTTAAATTAATTTAAATATATACAGGTTGTTTATTAAACCCTGTCAGATCCGAAACCACGGTGATCAGTATGAGCGAGAAGACATATTGGCACATTAAATTATATTTTAGAATGAATAAAATTTTAAAAAATAAAATATCAAAAAAAGCAAATGGTTGCTTACTTCTGCAGGGCAGAAACAAGGAGGAGGGAGGGAAGAGTCTGATACTGCGCCGCGCTCCCCTCACTTCTCCCCTGCAGAAGTAAGCAACCATTTGTATTTTTTAAATATTTTTTTTTTTAAACTTTTCTTTGTTCTAAATATTTTTTTAATATGCTAATATGTCTTCTTGCCCATACTGATCATTGTGGTTTCGGATGTGACAGGGTTTAAAGAACGTCCTGTATATATGCTTTTTTTCGTAGGACTTTTTCAATGTACAATACAAAATTTAAAAATATAGATTACACAAACATCACTCTGTCAGATTTCAAATTTACACTAAAAATGTATTATGTAACTTAGTAGACATTATAATAATAAATATGTACATCTCCCCTCCCCTCCTTATCCTCTCTTCAAGCATTTTTGTCCTTATCCCGCCCAATTTACAGTAACTTAATGTTCTTAAAATAAATATTTAAAAAATCTTTAATTATTAAGTACATGAATATAACATTTTTATATGTATAAATTGTATGTATTTATTTGATATGTAATATATTTTCTTTACTAACTTTGTATACTATGTGGAAATCTGTTATTAGTTCTGAGTTTATACACTATATCTGTTTGTTTACTAAAAATATGTATGTAGAACTGTTGATTTCCCAAATAAAATAGAAATAAATAAATAAATAGGATATGTTTTAAATAAACATGTTAGATTGTTCTTAGAATTTTGACACGGAACCTAATCTTATATCTTCCATTATACGTGTTCATTTTATGCCGATTTTTTTTGTGTGCCGGTGTCTCTCGGAACGGAACCCGGGCGTAAAATGACGTTTACCTGTATTTATAACTGGGCCCCGAATACAACGTGAAGTTAACATTAATCTTTTTATCTACAAAATGAAATTAAGTTTTCTGTATGAAAAGCAGAATATGAATACATTTTTTTAAATTAGTTTAATTATAAACAATATTTTGAGTTTGTCCAAATTTTTGTAGACAAGGACTGGATTCAACTCCCTGGGGAGCTGTTTATATTCACATATTACAACAGAGATGAAGAACATTTAAGATAAGGTAATATAGAAGTCTAGGCATCTACAGGGCTTATGACCTTTAAAATTTCATGCAAATATACTCATTTTCATACTCAAATATAGGTTTTTCTTTAAAGACAGTCGAAGATAACTCTATTAACTTCCCATTGTAATCGGGGCTCTGGTTATGGTTTTATAACTGTTATAATAAAAAAATTGTAAGAAAAAAAAAAGAGCAAATTAATTACCACATCTCTGTAGAGTGGAGGCGTGCTTTCTGGGAGAGAGGCGAACATTCGGAGTCCCGGATCCCGCCGAGTCCTGCTGGTCGCTGTCTCCGGACCCCCGACTCGACTCGCTCTCCGAGCTGCACCCGTTCTCCAACTTCACAGCACCGATATTCAGTTCTACGCTCTCCTCTGTCTTGATGTCCTCATCCGACGCCCGGGCCTCGTCGCATTTGGGAATCACGTGAATTTCCTTTTTAAATATGTTATTCAGAATCTCCTTTTTTCGGTCGTTGACGGTGTGGATGATTTTGGATATTTCGTCAAATCCCATATAGCGATCCATGCCGAACGTGTGGAAGCCATTCTCTTCGGAGTAATCGCGATCTTCGATTCGGGTACCATTGAACAAATTACCGTTAAAGTTTTCTTGCTTCAAACTAGGAATTTTCGAGATTCTGGCTTCTTCAAAACAATTTGTCGGACTTACCACTTGGAAATAATTGGTTATCTGTGTGGTTTTAATCGTTTTTCCATTCTGCGGACACTTGTCATTTTTATTTAAGGGATTGTTTTTTGATCTGGTGGCCGGCGGCGAGGGAACCTTCGGTGAGTCTCCATTCGTCGTTTTTGAATCCATCTCCACTCCATTAGCGAAATTTACGATGTTTTCAAGCCTCGAATCTTTCCGTTTGGGGCTAGCGTAGCAGCCCTCGTCCGCCGTCTTAGCGGCTCTAACTCTTCGACCTGATAAAAAAAATATTATCAAATTGATCATCAATATCGCAATGTCAATACAACAAAAAAAACAAAATGGCGGGAATAAAGGCAATAATGAATCTCACTACTAGAAGTGCGTGTATCGTAAAATTATGACAAATTAACAATGGATAACTTTAAACGTGCCATGTATTATGCAATTGAACCTCATTATTGAATCGAAAACAATGAGTAGGTGTAACCTCTTTATTCACCCATCCGTCACGGAAAACGGCAATATTTACGAATGGAAGGAATCAATTAAATTAATAATAAAAAAGCGCGAGTTTACTACGATGCGTAATATATGAAAACTCACCTCGAACCATCGCGGAACGTGGTCCTAAATTCGACCGCAGCGAGCTAAAATCTCAAATGACAATCACCAGCGACGTGCTGAACCAAGCAACTGATAAACCGCGAAATAGTTTTACGAAGCTATAAATCGGTATATTTCATCTTAAATTGCGCCACCGATGTTTCATGTACTATCTCGACATTAAATTGAACAATATTCTATAGATTTTCAGACATAATGAATTTATAAGACACGTTGAAAGCGTTTAATAAAAAGGGTACGGCGAAGGTACGCTGCCTCCGTTGGCTTCGTTATTTACTGTTTCGTGATTGGTTCTCGTGACCAGCCATAGCGAATCTGTTGACCAATCATATTCAAATGTCAAAAGTTCAAATTCTACCAACAGAGTGCGCAAAAATCGTGAAACATGATACGCTATTCAAATTTGTATTCCATATTTCAACTTTTTATTTAATTATTATCGTTGAATTTATTTTAACTTTAATCGTTAAGTTATTTATTCGTTATTACGAACATAATTTATTTTATGTTATTCTAGTACATGCGCATTATTTATATGTTTGTGCATATTTTGCATAGAATTAAGAGACTATTCTTAATTCTATGATATTTTATTTTCCTTTCTGTTTTTGTTGTTTACATGATGTTTACTTTTTTATTATATATCCAATGTTTTCATGTTTTGTTTAAAGGCCCTAATAAAGGGAATAAATGGTTTCTTTTATTTTATATTCCGAAAAGAAAATAAGATCTTTTAGTTCACCAAACATACAAATTTTTGCATTATCATAAAATTATATTACTACGATATTATTATACGATCGACTCTTAATACGTATACATTAGTAATTTTTAATGTTTTTCAAATATGTACTTCGTAATTTTTTTTAATTCATCATACGTTATACAAATTATGAATTGTTACGTGACGTTCTTTATACATTTTTATAAGGGAAAGAAAAGAAAACAGAAAAGGTAATGAGAGGAAATAAATGTAAAATAATAATTATTAAAACTTATTACTTCAAATACGATACTTTTATTCATTTTAAAAATAATAGTTATTTTAAAATACCTACCCAAATAAATCGTTTCTTCTGTATCCAGGCGGATGATGAATATATATAGTTCTGGACATGATGCAGTAAAATTAGAGCCCTGTCGGGTATTTTTTCGGCTTGGTAGCTATACGCTAAGGTAAAAATCATGAAAAATAAAGTCGAGTGGAAATCAAGTCCAGCTTGTTGTGTACCATGCTTGGGGTCTTGGTAAAAATGGTTCTATGCGGTATTCTACACTGCAACATGACGAATTTGTTCCGGACTGGTAGATATACATTTCCTTGTAACAAAAAGATTTAATAAGATGCCCCGCAATGAATATATTCAGTGCTATGGAAAATTGGATATATTTTTTTTCTTACGCGCGGTAAAAATTAAACAATTGAAACAATTGTCACGAAGTTTTTATTTTTATATGTTTATATTTGTGAAAATAAAATAAAGTGTTCAGTAGACTCAAATCAGTGTTTAATTTATAATTATAAAAAATTAAAGCGTTTAATTTTGTACAGCGAAGTTTCTCAAAAACGTACAAAAAATGATTTTAATAAAAATGAACTACCTCACTTATAGTTAATAAGAATCAAAAAATGAAACGGAGTTATTATTTTATTATTTACGACTATTTGAAATCAACCCATTAAAAAATATATAAACATAGGGAACTGAGGGAACCTTAACAACGAAAATATTGTGGCGGAAATATAAGATTTCAGAAACAAATGAAAAGAAGTGAATTGCCTGTCTACCTGACCAATTATTATCAGAAGACGTGATCTTTCGTGTCAAATATTTTATAATTATTTTTTACAATAAAAAATATTACTCTTAGATTTACACCAACTCCATAAACGACAGAACGACTTTTTCATTGTTTGTGGTCGAACGTCAAATGAAAACCAAAGATTCATATTATAGAAAATAGAACTGTCAAAACCGTATGTTTTACACGGGTTTTTGAGGTTATGTTTTTAATTATTTTCATTTTCAACCGCATGTCGTGTCAGATGTGATTATTTACAATTTTTATTCATAAAAATAATTGATCTACCAATATGTCAAAACGGCCGGAGCACCAAGCTCCACCAGAAGTGGTAATAAACACAAATATGTCGTACAAAATTATTTCTGACAAAAAATATAGTTTATATCAATAATAATAATATAAATTCAATTTGTTTTGTTTTAGTTTTATAATGAAGAAGAGGCTAGAAAGTACACGCAGAAGTAAGTTTAAAAAATGCGTTTTTAATAGGAATTATTCTTCTGACAAAAATGCCAGCTTTAATGTATATATTTTTTGTGTTTATTTCGTTTAAGAAGACTGAGCTGTATCTAATGATTGAATTCTATTAGTACCTTTTGATTATATTTGACAATTACCCCCGCGTTATGTTGGAATAATTCTTTACAATAAAACAATCATAGGTTTGGATATATATTAGATATCGATCTTGTATAGAAGGTATCAAATAATTAACAAAATGGCTTATTAAAGCTGGGTTCTCACGAGAAGAATACAATAGACAGGACAAGGACAATAATACATATTGTCTTGTCCCAGCTCCGTGAACAGCCTCTACCGCGCTGGGGTGCTATTCTGAATCTTCTCTGCCCCCTAGAGCGTGATTAATTTATGGATTTTTATTTTTTGCTTGCGAGTACGCTTTGCGTCATATAAGGCCACACTGACAATGAAACGTCAAATGATGTACAAAACTGTTTAAAAAATAGAAAAAAAGTAATACAGTTCGGTCAATTCTGGGTCAGTTTTGGGTAATGCTTAAGGTTGTAATAGTGTTTTAAATGGAAATCATAGTAATAAAAGAAATAGAAAACAACTTTGTTTTTAACCACCTAGTTTAATATTTTCTACCGACCGGTTTTAAAGCTACACAAGCTTCTTTATCGAAGTATAATTAACTAATGAATCTTATCCTATTTTATTTTAACAGTGATTACTAAACATTCGAAAGTAGGTATAAACTATTTTTTTTTAAACAATCAAACTTTTTACCAAGCTCTTTCCTGTACCCTTTTTAATATGTATATTGTAAATTTTAAATTCTGTGATGTCCTGCCGGTAAAACAACTTTGTGACTACAAATTGATTGTAGATCACTTAGTTGATCCGGAATATAAAAAAAGAGTTTCCCACACTCGCAACACTAGATTAAAAACTAAGGGCTCCCTGTTTGTTCCCCGAATTACAAATTACTTCGGAGAGCAAATATTAAATTGCGTTATTCCAAGGTTGTTCAATGATCTCCCACAAACCATAATTAACATGAAATATCTTCAGATGAAAAAAAAGAACCGAAGAAATATCTTCTAGATACTTTATAGTGCCTGTTTATAAATAAATTTGTAAAATATAAATAAAATACATGTAATACAAACCAGTCAAAAAAAAAATGTATCCGAAATTAAAGAAAAAGAAAAACCGAAAAGTCTTTAGACTTAGTGGGTAACAAATTCTTTTATGTATTTTTTAATTATCAAATAAACGCTGCTCTGCAGCACTGAAACTGAAATATAATTACAAGTTTCAAATTATTATTTTAGGTGCCGGAAATCCAGCCAGTCTGGACGCATTTGGACATACTCAAACATTGTAAAATAAATCTTAATTGTATGACGATCATTTTCAGTACTCGTATGATGGAGATCCAGTGCAGCATGTGCGAGCGCTGTATCGAGCTGCTAGTCCTTCCCGAGGATACGCCGTGCTTCCTTCTGGACATCGGCTGCGGCTCTGGCCTCTCGGGTGGAGTGCTGGAGGACTTCGGCCACTTCTGGACGGGCATGGACATCTCGAGCGCCATGTTAAGTTAGCGCATACTTACTTTTTGAAAGATGTATTTATGTATTGGGTATTAACATATGTTATGGTGTTTTTTTTTTACAAGTGAAGGGAACAAGATTACTTAACAAAAATAATTACGACAAATTAGTCAATAATTTTTGTACTACAGTCGAACTTGATTCTAACGATGACAGAAATAGTGAGATCTCAGATGTAAGGATGAAACATTTATCATAGTTTTAGTTTACGGGTTTCTCCATACATTTGTTGGCCTCGTGGTGTAATGGTCAGCGCGTTTGCCTGCCATGTAAGAGGTCTCGGGTTCAATTCCCGACGCGGTTCATATGAAATAGTATAGATGTAAATATTGTGTTGTAAATATATATAAGACTATGTTAATCATAGAACTAAATAAAATAAATAATAAAAAAATTAAAAATATTTATTTAAAAAGGGTGTTTTCACACTGGAATATTTCATAGTCCTTGGACTGGTACCTGAAGCGTAAGACTGATCACCTTACCTTCATGCAACAAAAATTATCAAGATACGCTGCGATTCGTGTACCAATGCAGTGCCCTATACACCATTTGGTGCGGAAAGGGAATGATAATGAGCTACTTCTCAGACATACCAAACAAAAATAGTTTGAAAACATAATTTAAAAATAAGAACCTGAGTAATAAAATCTAAATGGGTGGCTAACTTAGGACCGATGCCGCTGGGCATCGGGATCGGATGATGTTTATGACACTATGTAAGTTTCAAAGTACCTAATTTGTTTTTTTTTGCCGGCAACTTAAAAAAAAAATTTGGGATTTTTACAACGCTTTTCAGTTTTTTAAATGTTCTATGGTCAGTGCAAAATAAACAATACGAGTGGGTGATGTCAGATCAGTTTAAAACTAACCCTTGAATTATAAACATATCTACTAACAAGAGGAAGTGTCTCTCAATTCGTGAAAAAGTGTCAATTATTTGTGAAATAGAATGTGGTGCGAAAAATCTTGAGGTGGGTAAAAAATCTTCTTATCTGTGGAAAAATAAGAATGTTTATTTATCTGCATTTTAAGTTTAGAAAGTAGTGTTTGTGATCATTAATCATAACTTTCCTTAAAAGTTTTATTTTTTTAATTATCAGTATGAAAAGCAATATGCAATGGCGATTGGATTAAAAAAAAAAACATTTCTTTGGTATAACCAGTAATGCTTATAATAAGTTAAGTCAGTCAGTCGCATCTTTCTCGTGATAACTGAGTTCAACTGTATATATTCTATTAATTTTAATGATATTAATATTCTGTATACCGGTTCATGTTTGTTACTTTATAGGTATGACTTATATTATATTACTTTCATAAGTTTTTAATGTTATTTAATTTATTTAAATTGCTATTTTTAAAAATTTAATTGTTATTTCTAATATTGTATCATACAAAATGATTATTATGAAAGTATTTCATGTTATTTCTTCTATTTGTTTTTTTTTTCTTCTTATGAAATTATGAATTATTTTAACTCTTCTCAAAAATGTTTTCCCTCTTGAAATTTAAAAAAAAAACATTTTTTATTTTTTTGCGTCATGTTTAATTTTAGACGTAGCTCTGGAGCGAGAGATGGAAGGTGACCTCGTGCTTGGGGACATGGGGGAAGGGGTGCCCTTTCGCGCCGGCTCATTCGACGGGGCCGTCTCCGTGAGCGCTCTCCAGTGGCTGTGCAACGCAGACAAGACTCGCCACAACCCGGTACAGAGGCTCTACAAATTCTTCAGCACTCTCTATGCAGCCCTGGTAAGTGGACCAAAAGGTACATCATATAAATAAAAGACAGGTGATCCACAAATTTGAAATAACTAGCGATCGGATTCGTCGATTGGTATCATTATTATAAAAATAAATCTTGGCAAAATCAGTAAGGGTTATGAATTCAAATCTATATTTGAAGCATTATCTTTGTGGTTATTCATTATACAGGTAGCCGGAGAAATGACATCCAAAGGTAAAATGTTGGTGCCTCATATTGAGGAGTATCTGAATCACCCCCATGTATGTTCTGCAATTTTGAACAGTTTCTCAATATTAATGGAAGCTACAAAAGTTTTGACCTAAAACACAGAATTTAAGTTCGAGCGAGTCAGACTTGAACTTTCAACTTAAAATTAAAAACCTAAAAATGCATTTCCTTAGTTTCTGAGTAACTTTAAAACCTGCGCTAAACTCTAAGCTTTTGTAATAATAAAAAAAATCAGTACTTAATATGCTATTATTAGCTGAAATCAGCCTTTAAATATACTGAAGTGGAAAATTTCTAAGGTTAATTATGATAGAGAGTGTGTAAACTAACAAAAAATAACTGGTAGCAGTAAACACAAGGTGAGAATAACAGGAATTTTTCACTTCAGTATCTTTGAAGGCTGATTTCATCGAATAATAGTCTATTAAGTACCACTTTTTAAATTTTATTAAAAAAGCTTAGAGTCTAGTACAGTTTTTAAAGTTACTCCGAAACTAAGGAATTGCTTTTTAAGTTGAAAGTTCGAGTCTATTAATAAACTATCATTATTATTTAAGTAAATTATGGTGTTGTTGATTATGATTTATGCTTGTTTGCAGAGTCGATCAGCGAGAGCCGTGTTCCAGTTCTATCCCGAGAACTCTGAGCAGATGGAGCTCGTGACATCGCAAGCCATGAAGGCGGGGTTCTACGGAGGAGTGCTGGTGGACTATCCCAACTCCACTAAAGCCAAGAAGTACTTCCTGGTCCTGATGACCGGGGGAGCCATGCCAATGCCCAAAGCCCTAGGTATGTTTTTTTCACCATAATTTATGCGTACTTAAAACATCCTCTAAAACAAATCCAGTAATTGACGGTGAACATTGAAGAAATGTTTTTATTTTTATTGAAAATTGATTTTATAATTTTGTTCTCTGTTTTGAATCACCATACAGTAGAACCGCAATGTAATGAAATCCAAGGGACAAAAAAAAAATTCATAATAACGAATGGCCACATATAATGAAAAAAAATAAAAATCATACTAGGTAATTAGATAAAAAATATTACTATTTTTGTCTTCAACTATTAATAATTGAAGCTATTGCCTATCCATGAATATTATGTTTTTCCGATTTAAAATCTCTAATTTTTTGCATGTGTAGTGACTACACAGCACCGTACCGCGCAGATGTTTTGGACAGTAAGGGAAAGGTTAAAAATTCTGAAAAATATATCATAAACTACAAAAAAAGTTTTGTAAATTGTAATGAGGTGCCGAGCAGGTACTTACGGAGTTCACAAGGCCTGGATTTTTTTACGTACAATTTCAGCCATATGTGTGTATGTTGTTGAAAAAAATGCCAATTAGGTACTTGGACACTTATGTTATGTCATAAACGTAATCTGATCCCGATACCCGCAGCATCAGTCCTTTAAGCTTACTCTCCGTTTGGATTTTATTACTTAGGTTCTTATCTCGAAAATTATGTTTTTAAAAGAGTGAAGAGTTTTAGCGTTGTTGACGGTTTTTTGACCTGTTGACTGTGTTTTATTCTGTGTATTCAAAAAGTTGCTCGTTATAAAATTAAATAAATATATGGAGAAAATCATAAACTAAAATGTCAACTAATGTTTCTTCATTACATCCGAGATCTCTCTATTTCCGTGAGCGTTAAAACCCAATTCTGCTGTGTCATATTACTGCGCAGCAAACTTTTCAGTAAGGTGTTATTTTATTTACAGGCACAGACACTTTGAAGGATCGACTGGCGCACAATGTCGCTTACACCCCGCGAGAACAGAGAGGGAAAAATTCAGTTCGGAAACCTCTGAAGAAGTCCCGCGAGTGGATACTGGATAAGAAGGAGCGCAGAAGGAAACAGGGAAAGGAAACGAGATTGGATACTAAGTATACGGGAAGAAAGAGAAGCGGAAGATTCTAGAAAGAAATCTTAAAAGTGTATAGAATACCTACTCATCAATTGATTAAAGGGCAGTTGCAAAAAAAATGTTAGGTAGGATCAGGCGGGAATAGTGTAACACGGATACACTATAACAGTAATAATATTTCCTTTATTTTTCTTAGCCTTTTTCTTGGCAATGTATCCCATAGTATGATCTCATGTTTTCTCATAAAGTAAAACAGCATTCAGTTAAAACTGCTTTACCATATTTTTCATTCTTACCTGCATCATCACAATTCATAGTATACTTTGATTAAAACAAAAAAAAGGGATTCTGAAGCCTTTAAAACCATCAAATCGTCAGGATCGTAGAACAATGACGGACGTGCAAAAAATGCAATATTGACTTTTTTTGTATTTGATGTTGAAAAAGTTATATAAAGGCTTTTCTCCAGGTTTGAAAAATATATATATATGTAACCAACTGAAGCATCAAATGATATACTTTTGTATTTATCAAGTTGTGTAAAAAATAAACTGCTGTCATGTAAAGTTGAAGAAAATCACATGCGTCATTGTTCTACAATCATGACAAAATGTTTAAAAATATATATTTTCCATTCTACCAAAATAAAGATTAATTGCAACACTGCTTTTTCTACAGCCAATGAAAATTCAATATCCGTCATTTCCATACATTTCATACGTAGCTAATTTGAAAACATATTCACGATTCTTGTAGTAATTACAATTAATTAACAAATTTGGTTTTGTCGGTGTGAATAGTAATTTTAAAAAGGTCATTTTATAAATTTTACATACTTGCCGGTTATTCTAATCCAACTTTTTGAAATTGAAATACCCCCTGAGGCCTCCCAGATCTGGGGTACAGTGTAACAAATAAGTGACTTCAAAAAATCTCTCGTGTAATTCGCAATAATGTTTTCTTTTGATTATTTATAGTAACATCAACCTCAAGGATAATAAACTAACTGTGAGAAAAGTGTTCATCAAATAAATATAGATTTTTCTCAAATGAAACAAAACTTTTTTGCTATACTGTTCCCCATCTGACCCTACGTTAAAAAATGTTTGAGTTAAATAATTGTTACGTTTTTATTAAATTGTCAGAATGGGTTGCATGATAAAAGTAAGAAAAGCCACCTATTTTGTCAAAAACGTTGACTTATTTTTTGGTACAACTGGCCCTGAATTGTATAGAATTAAGGCAGATTTAAATTTATTATTGTTTTGAAATGTAATCAAACAGATTAAACATTTATTTTAATTTATTTTTAATTTTATTTTTAAATAAGATCCTATCATATCAAAAATGTAAATCTCCATTATTGTTCAGTATTTTAAATACTATGTATATTTGTCGGCGTCGTGGTGTAATGTTCAGCGCGTTTGACTACCATGCGAGAGGTCTCGGGTTCGATTATTTGAAAGGGTGTTTACACACCAGAATATTTCATAGTCCCTGGACTGGTACCTGAAGCTTGATTGATCATCTTACCCTCATGTAACAATTTTTTTTTTAATCAAGATACGCTGCGATTGGTGTACCAATCCAGTGCCCTATGCACCATTAGGTGCGGAAAGGGAATGATGATGATGTATACTACGGTGACGGTAGAGGTGATAGTGTATTTTAGTATTGGCATGTTGGTGTAGTGAGCGTCCTGACGAAGAGACAGGCTAGTCTCGAAACCGGTAGACATAAAAAGTCGGTAAGTGGTAATTTTATTTATTCACATAAATACATATATATTACAAAAAATAATAACATATTTCTAACTCTATGAGGCCAAGAGCCCTGTGTTGAGTTGGGATACAACATAATGGAAAGTGGAAGCATGCACATTAGGGTGGGCCGATATTTTTTTTTCCATAACAACAAAGTAAGTACTTCGAATATATATAACACAATTACTAGAGCTACTAGACATTCCACCCTGATGCTGCAAAAGGGGAATGCTTTTTTCGGGGATAATTAGAGACCATTGGAGTTCAACCATTCATTTTCGATATCAACAGATAGTGTCATGGTATCAGAGAGAAAGGGGAATTTTTTACTGGCAGAATATGAAACTAAATCATCTGCATACTGCAAAATGTTACATCCAATGCCCAGAATATTTCCAAGATCGAAACAAAAATATTGAAAAGAATCGGACTTAAAACTGACCCTTGCGGTAGCCCTTACCAGATTTTTCTGGAAATTGTTTGAAAATCATCAAAATCGTAAGAGATATAATATTTTGAATGACTCTAATAAGCGCATTAAAATGCTTTACACGCCACTAAATTATCAAATAAACTGTAGAGCACTTTGACACAACTTTACTTTAAGATCGATTTGACAGTTCTCCGTGTAGTAAGTTGTCCATTAAGTTAAAGATAGCGTGCGAGTTGAATGCAATCGGGGCCTGAGGTGAAGAGCGGGAGCATCTTCTCGCCGTTCGCACGCAAGTTTGATTTCTCTATGTGAAATAATTCATCAAAAAATGTGTGATAATTATTACCTTGCATTTTCATTATGTAAACCAAGATGTAAATTGTTGAATTTAAAACAACGTTGAAATTAATCGACACACTCACTATCAGTGGTGTAGTCCTAAATAAAAAAGTACCAGAGCGCACCGCCACCCCTATGGTGAAGTGGGTGGAAAGTAGGAGAAGAGGGGGGGGGGCAATTTTGCGACTTTTTACTCAGGGTAGTAGATTCGTTGACTAGTACTGAAATCTTATTATTGCTTTAAATTCTTTTTTGGCAGATTCTAAATTTCTCAAAATGACCATTTTTGCCTTAACTGGGTACACCGAGGTCCAGGAATTATTGTGCTGCTCACTGTAAGAAACATTTTTTCTTATCAAGGCGCCATTGTTAAAATAAATAAATTAAACAAATTTTGAAAATGTATCGTTAAATGTCTAGAAGCGCATTTGATCTCACCATCAATGGTATTATGATAGTTTTAATCATTTCTTCAACTCATATCGCCAAACAGTATCAACTCCTTCCCCCACAACTTCCTTTGGTTTAAGACTCGCAAGGGGGAACCTACACGCGATGATTGTAGCGCCATCTTGCGCTTCCTTTTCAATCTTTTGTTCAAGCTGTTTCATCATTTCTTCCACGCCGAATATAACAATGTTTCTATAAGGACTTAGGTTGAATTTCCACAAATCTCGTCTGTAAAAAGATGTACTTGGACCCACTTTATTATACATTGCGTTAATTCTAGAATATTGCACCAGCCATGGGTTTAATTCGACTCCGTGAGCTGTGAAGCCATTTTTCGCCGCGGCAACCACGATCCGGCCGTCGCCTGATCCAATATCTAATAATTTTCCGGAACAGCTCTTCAGCCCCGTTAAAACATTTTCTATTTGGACATTTGTTGCCGGGACATAGGGCAAACATACCTTTCTTAAAGCTGGTGTTACAAACGGTAGGCATAATATACTTAAACCTATACCGATTCCACCGGTAATTCCAATCAAGATTTTCCCTTCTGTCGATAGAATTCTTTTTGGTGTGATCCCTGCATTTTCATTCGAGCTCAAAACTGCTTCCATTTAAGTTTGAATATAAGTAATAATATAGTCACAAAAGCTGTGTATAACCTCACTCTTTATTTTGACATATTTCAATTTATCTGTTGACATTTTATACCATAGATTTTTACCGCAAATAAACTATTCATAGACAAAAATAGGGATGTTTTATCGTCCGCGATTGATCGATTTTAAAAATATCATTTATAATTTTATTTTTTTTGTAAAAGTATAAAATAAAGTAAACTCAAATTACCTGCCGAACCACTACGCCGTTTTTCAGCAAGATAGTAGATATATATAACTCCATAGCACATTATCCAGTGATTTAAATATTACGAACTTTCTGAAATTCGAATAAATATAGATTGTGATTTTTTATATAAATAAAAGAGTGATACAAATTTAGAATATCCAGTGACCGGTTTTATCGCTTTCGCGACATCTTCGAGACTGGTATTTATTAAGGAGTTCGATGTATTTAAACAAAACAGAGGTAAGGATAGATAATTAAAAATTAAATGAAAGTAAATTAAATAAAATTATTTTTATCTGAAGGATAATTATCAAAAATTTTTCGGGTCTACTAATGAGTTGACATAGTGCTATTTTAATGAGTTTTAGTATTTTAATTCTAGTGCCCCATCCTTCGTGAGTTTATTTATATAATAAATTACTTCCTGTTCAAGAATTTTTCACTTACAAACTTAAATGTAGATTGGATTGAACAAGTTTTCAAATATTTCACCATTGCCCTAATGCAGGGGTGCTCAAACGGTCGATCGCGATCGACCAGTCGATCGCGATCGACCGTGCGGAAAGCTAATATCTATATATGCTACGGTACACCCTACCTAGGTAGGTAGGGTGTATCGTGTATGTACGACAACCCTGCATCACACATACTTGCAGCCTCTCAAGTCGATCGTAAGTAGTCTAAAAATATTGAGGTAGATCGCCAGCAGTTCAAGTTTGAGCACCCCTGCCCTAATGGGTCTATAATTATTAATTCTTTATTTAGATATTAAATAAAAAAATATATTAAAAAGCTATTTATAAAAATTTCTATCAACATTTTCAACAGAAAAAATGTGTGGGAGCGACATACATGCGCAGAGCAAGTCCCTATTGCCTTATGGTCCTGTCCGTGCACGTTTACACAAGGACAATGCAGCCGCACACGGTGGTGGGGGCAATCTATTGACCTGTCCTTCAAATTACTGTTCACACGAGGACAATAGGTCTGATGCTAGGACAGGACAATATTGTATTGTCCTCATGTAAACGCTGCTGAAGAATAAGATTTAAAATTAACCCTTGTTAAGGACATTTATTAGGATAATGTTGACAATGTGACTATTCTTACGCCTTGCCTTTCATAGCTCACTTATAAATAAAATATCTAAAATTTCATAATTATGGCAATTTTAAAATCATGCCTAATTTATTTGAATTTTTGCTAACTATTTTACTTTCAAACTCATCTGTAAGTCCCGATTTAAGATGGTTTTTATTTCTAGCAAGTAAATACATGAATATAAAAAGACTCGTGTATTTATTTTAAATAATCAATTTGCAAGATTATTGTGATGTAAATAAAACTTCCATATTTATATAATATTAAATTTATTATTTTCGTAGCAAAAATATTTATGCATCTGTAACTTGACTTGCATAATTTGTTTTTTTTTTCTATAAAATTTTACCCCCATCAGGATATATAACAACCCATAAGTAAACTTATATATTATAATATTATTTACATAGGTAATATAAACTTTGAATCCAAACCTCAAAAAATGCATACTACACTCAATGAATTAAAAATGTGAATGTTAAAATTAGTTATGCTGGAATTATTTATGACACAAGTTGTTACATTAGGTCTGGACTATGAGTATGTATAATAAATGCCCTATAGATTTTTTTACATTACACATATTCAACTATGTATGTATTTTTTTATTTATTTACAATTTTAAAAAACCCGTTAGGGTAACATTAGAAATTTAATATTGTCAAGTCATTTTATGTCTCGTCTAGTCTAGTTAGTTCAGTCATCATGTGCTTTTTCAGATTGATTTTAAATTTGTCTCCAGTAAAAGTTTTCAAGTAGTAAGGTAAGTCGTTGTAGTGTTTAAGTCCATTATGTAGTATTTTTGACTGTCCTGTGTTTGTCTTTGCTTTTTCAATATGATAGTGTTGTTGTCTGGTGTTATATTTGTGTATGTCAGCATTTTTGACTAATATTATGTCGTCGTCTTGTATGTTTCCCAGTGTTATTTTGTGCACAATTTTTAAGGTATCAATTTTAGTCAAGTAGTTTATGTCAAACTGGTGTGTTTTTTTGTACAGTTCAGTCGTAGAGGTCAGGTAGGGTAGGTTGTAAGTTACTTTAAGAATCTTATTTTGTTGTCTTTGTATTCTTGTTATGTCTGTCTTGTTACCAGTTCCCAGAAGGCGATCATGTAACTCAATTTACTTTTGACATAGGCTTCGTACATCATAATTTTTTCCTTTCTCGGTATAAAATCTAATAATACATATTTAGTATAATACATATTTACAATGTAATTACTCTTGTTCAAATTTACTTTGACAGAAATTATAATACATAAAAATAAAATTGTACAAATATGACAATGGATACCATGAATGGATCAAATGCCATCATGCCCAACGCGTATTTAGTCGTTCTTCGACCGCCAGCCAGGTGTGACATTAAGAATCAAAACCAAAATGAAAAACCTTTCAAATTAACATTGTAAAAAGGATTGTGAAACTTTTCATTGGTTAATATTTATTCATGAGTGATTGACAAAGCTTAAAACAATTAATATTAAAATAAAAATATTGTTTTTTGTAAACGCCAAACTACAACCGGCGGCGCAACTGCGAAGCTCTTCTTAGTTACAGGGATGCACTGATAAGAATACGTTTTTAAAATATTATAAACGTGAGTTGATATTATTTTTGCATTCCCAAAATCCGGTGAAAAGTAATAAATGGGTCTAAATTATAAGAAATTTAAGGAAAGAACCTGATTGAGATCCACCAAAAATGAATATTGATTGTTAACATCAATACAAGCTTTTTGATGTACCAAATATGCTTGTTGAATGCAGCCCTGGTATAAATAAACAAACTTGGTAACCATGGGTAAGTTTTCATGTCACTACTTTTAAAAATATTTTACTCTATAGGTGTGTCTATGATTATGCGCTTAAAATTATGACTTTTTTTTTACAGGGTTTTTATCTTTGGATACATAATATTTAAAGAAGCAGTTGAAAGGGCCTTAGACAAAAAACATGTTGTAAATATACAAGTGATTGGAGTTGTAAGCGAAATTTGATAAGAGGCCAGGGCTAGATATTGGCTGTAATACCATTGAAGAAAAGGAAGCAGAATATGGAAGTGATATTTTACAGAATTGACGGTGGAATTATAATATACCAGAAGGTGAGTAGAACTACTAGAAGTAGCAAACTCACAAATAAAGTTATTTAAGAATTAGATTATTTTGCTGTCTGTCAGATTGTTAAATAAAACAAGGTAGACAATTTGTTAGTATTGCCAGGGTAGTCGAATTTTTTTACCCAGCTTTTTATTAATATAATATTAAGTTTATTTTTTTTTTTTTACATTTGCCTAGTAAAAGTGCCTGTTTTTTTTAAAGCCCAGTCAATAAAATGTTTTTTTGTGGTAAAACATAGCATAAAATTACACAAAATTATCTTATATTTGTGTTATGATAATATATTGTTCGCGGTCTGGTAACATTACGCGGCCACTTCACGTATGCGCCAGGCCGGATAACTTTTGGACACGTGATGAAGGACAGTGCGATGTATGCAAACATGATTCTACCTTCTGATATATTATAATTCTATGATATTACCATTTCATTTGTTTCATCGATAGCCATATCTTCCTAAAAACATGTATCGACATGTCAGTAGAGACAAGTTAGTAATACCAAGGTAGATTGAGATAAAAGAAAAGTTGAGTATACCATAAATGTAATAGGTAATGACCGAGCAAGGGTAACCGAAGCGTGGCAATTTTTTCTAAAAAATAATTTGATTACATTGGTTCCTTATTGTTTTCACAACCACCCATTTTAATATAATGCAATGACAGAGAAACATCCGAAGAATAAATATATCATATTGATTCAATTAAATATGACACTTCATTTAGTGCCCCCACGCCGGGACACAATAAAATTTGTACTTATGAGAGTTATATAAAACTATAACTCAACTAATATATATTATGTATAAATTACGATATTGATTATTCATTTCTCCAGTGGCTTGATTTTCTAAGAGAGTTAAAGAGTTTGGTGGGAGTTCCTCTGAACGATCTTCCCACGATCATATAATAAGGAGACAGCTTTCTCCGCCATATAGACTCGTCCAAAAGGGCTTTTATTTCTTGTAACTGCAAAGAACTTGGTTCTTTCTCTGTGAAGTTGCCTGAAATGATAATGAGGAAATTCAGTGGTTTAAAAAAAAAAAAAGTATTTGTTTATAGACTATTAAACTAGGCCAAGCTAATTGAATTATACTATTTATATAAATTATTAAATAATTAAGTAGACTCTTTTAACTCCCCCTTCCCGGTGATGTGTAGCTGGTACACATTGCATCTAATAACTTTAATATCTCCATTAATATAATAAATGATGGGTCGAGATTTACGGTATTCCTTCGTTATACATTTACATATCGGTAAAAATGTTTTTTTTTTATTAAATAATTAATGCTTAAAAATCGGAGATATCACCAATACAGTAGAAAGTTTACCAATGAGTCGTATGTTGCGTTCGTAGTAAAAGAGTAATCCTAATATATAATTGTCTCGCACACTCTTTACGTCTCACTCTCGATAATGTGGGTATATTTGGGAGGGAGAGAGACAATTTTTATGCATCACACAGGCGAACAGAAAAGTTTCTTGTACTTCTCCCTGACGCCCGTTAGCTTTGTAGTAGCTACCCGGCTTCCGTTGGGGGCGGTTCTTTTGCGCACACTGAGAGCATGAATTAACGTTTTTTTCATGTTGTTAGCAATTAGATTAAAAATATCATTTGACTTCAACTATAAATAATTAAAGAAAATGGTGATGAATATTATTTTTTAACAATTTAAAATCTCTCATTTTTTGCGTGTGTAGTGATTACACAGCACCGTAACGCGCGGGAGTTTTTAGGACAGTAAGGGAAAGGTTAACATACTCTCCAAAATTAATCTTAATGTCCCTTTTCGCGTGACAAGAAATAAGTGTTTATTCCATCTGCCAGTCTGTAGCACTAACTTTGCACAAAACTCTTTCCTCTATCTTTCTTGCTCAAACTATAACCCTTTTTTTTACGTCACTTTCTCACAGACGCCAAAAAGTTGAATGTTTCACATTGCGTGAAAAAGACAACTGTTGATTTCTGCACCTTTTATAAAGTTTATAATAACACCTGAGAATGGAAGGATCTGTGCCTTCCGAAACTAGTAGTGCTTTGAAATAAACTCAAGTGGTCTAAAAACAAAGTTTTTTTATTAATTATATATTTTGAATGAAGTTATCTCTCCACATGTGACCGACCCAGATACATTTTAGATTACTACTTTTTTCTATGACATCATTCAACTTTCTGACCTTTCGAATGTCAACGATTCGTTTTTTCTCGCTTTTTATGTACCCTAGCATACAAAATTAGAGACAAATCCAAATTTAGAGACCAATTTTTACCTTCTTGGACTTTTTTTAATATATTTTTTTCAGTTTCACACACTTTGAAAATCTGTTTGTATGTATATCTGTATTTTAAAATATTATTTCATCCTGACCTACGGATGTCAAACACGGGCGATGACATAGCACCTTCAGCAACTATTGACATGTCAAAGAAGCATGGAAAGAAGTATAAATAAATAAGTCGGCCCTCATTACCTATGGCAGCAATGTTGAAAGACTCGGGATTGAGATTTGTGTCGATTTCTCCCACCGCATCCCAACCCCTCCCCTCGTACGTTAAACCATTCCCACTGACCAGAAAATTGAATGGAATATCTGTCATGTTGTATTCAGGACTTTGGTATGTATCCTAGAAAAAATAAACGCAAATATAATTCATATTTGATGATGTAATTTGGTGTAATTAATTTACATTATTACTTTGTTAGAAATTACTTTCCAACGTTGTAAGCAACAAATAGGCCATCAAAAAGTATAAGTGATTTTATTTAACACCATTTTTTACTATTAATATCTAAAGCATTAACTTTGTGGTAAAACATTTCAATCAATATTGATAAATATTTGTATAATATTTGTACAGACATTTTTATTTATTTAAATTTTATGGTTTTTCCAATTTTTTGTTGAAAACTTTGCCCAGCTTTTGTTGGTACATATACTAAGACATGCAATTACATTTTAAAATGTATTTTTTTAAAGTAAGAAAAAAAACTTACTACAGTACATAAATACAGGAACCACATTACAATTTACAACTTCTTTTGTAGTTTATGAATGAAATTCTTATTTTGGGGTTTACATTGTTTTTCAGTTTTTTTTTTAATGTTCTATGGTCAGTGCATAATAAACAATACTAGTAGGTGATGTCAGATCAGTCAAAAACTAACCCTTGAATTATAAACATGTCTACTAACAAGAGGAAGTGTCTCTTGATTCGTGAAAAAGTGGCAATTATTTGTGAAATAGAATGTGGGACAAACATCTTTAAGTGTGTAAAAAATCTTCTTATCCACAGTGTATGTTGTAGAAAAATAAGCATGTTTATTTATATGAATTTTAAATTCAAGAAGTAGTATGTTTGTAAGCATTTATTATAATTTTCCTTAAAAGTTTTATTTTTTGTATGAACTATACATATATTTCTTCACTTAGCGACAATATGCAATGGTGATAGGATTTTTAAAAAACTATGCATAACGAGTAATACTTATAACGAGCTAATTTACTCGGTCCCATCGTCCTCGTTATAACCAAGTTCGACTGCATTTTAAAACCAATAAATTTACCTGTAATCTTTGGACAATATCCATACAGCGATTAATGTCGTGACACTCTGCAGTGCCCGTGTGCAGAACTATAGCGTGCGTAGCCGGCCTGATGGAAGGCTTTGGGGGCCATCGAGACGGCTTGGCATTCCACTGCGATCTAGTTATCATCTCAAATGGTATATTCACAGGCCACTGTCGATCTAAAATCAAAATCATAATTGTATTACCAATATATCCTTTACTCAAAATATTGTAGAAAAATTACCGACATAAAGAGATTTTTATGCGTACTCTAGGGGTATAAAAAATCAGTCAATCAATAATTTGCTCGCACATGGTGGATACGAAATTGAATACAATTAGCAATAGATACTTCTGTGTCAGAAAAGTGTTTCTAGAGAGTTCCTATTCGACCTCTCCGATATTGAAATCCATTCCCTGCTATTCTAATTTTTCTGTCCCCCCAAAATAAACATTAAATTATTTTATTTTTTTTTCTTAGAGGTGGGGGTCAGCGCTATGCTTTAAGCTCCTAACGTCACTGCGACCTGTGAAGATCTATTGTGACGGGTCCCCGTGAATAGTCCTCGCCCTCCAAGCCCAGGTCTATAAGGAGCCTGGCTACTGTGTGGAAGGCGAGAGTTTACATTTTGCTAAACCTTCCCCTCCAAGCCCAGAGGAGCATTAACATCCTCAGGTTTGACCGGTGGTCCTTCAACAATGAGGCTTCTTTTATGATGTTAAGCATCACATTCACATAGAATGGGTATAGGTGTTTCCTCATCTGCACTGCAGAAACTATGTCTAGAAGTTTCGGAAAGGTTCATTCTAGCAAGGCATTTGTTCAATCTGCCACACATTTTTATGTAAATATCTATTTATGAATGATAAATGATAACTTATTAATATGTTATATAGTGTAATATAATGTTCATGGTGATCACAATCCTCAGCATTGAGGGACCGACTTGGAAGAACAGATAGTGTAATAAATATTATGTGCCACTCTATTTTTGATTTTAATAACCGACTAGTTTCGGCAAAACAACTGCCTTCTTCAGGGTTAATTACAAACTTACATAAAGGGTCTTACTCATAAACTTGGTATAAAGTTACGCCTAGGCATAGTGGTAGAATAAGGATGGTATTCCCCTCCTTGACCCACTAAAAACACATATCTGTATCTTCCTCGATGAATGCTACAAATCCTGATTCATTCAAATGATATTATTGTTTATTTGAATCGGGTTGTGGTCCCGTGGCTAGTGTTGCGGACTCACGGATCAGAGGCCCGAGGATCGAATCCCACTCTACCCCAACTTGATTTCCATTTTCTAATAGTGAGTTATTTACAACTCGTTGAAAATGGTCATCAAAATTGAAATATTTGGGTAAATTATAAGAACGCTAATATTTCTTTTATTTAAATAACTTCAATTATTTAAAACATTTAAGTTTGTAAGTGAAAATTCTTGGTGGAAGTTTATTGTAATTTATTATAGAAATAAATTTGAAATAGGTTTAAAATTAGATAGATTAGATTAAAAAAATAGTGTAAAAATAATTCATATTGCACCTAAACACCATAAACTTGACAAACTAGAAATATTTTGCTGGGTTGATAAATGGTGGGTTTTTACATGTTAGTTTAATTGGTGTCCTGACAAAAAAACAGATACGTCTCGAAACCGATAGGCATTGAAAAGTCAGTAAGTGGTTACATAAATATACAATAACATTTAGATATTATGATGATTTGAATTTTGAATACATTTTAAAAAAAAGGAATAACACGCTTAACCTCAATTGTAGAGGCTTGTCAGTAGGCGGAAAGGAGAGGATATAAGTTATACAAGTACACAGCAACACACAGACCTATTGAGAAAAAATCTTTATTGATTTTTTTCTTGCAACTGGCAGGAATCAAACCCGCAGCGCAAGTTTCACAGTTAGCCGCCTAACCAACTACGCCACGGCGCCTGTCAAATGACTTGTGTATTTGTAGCACTCGTGGAGGATAAAAAAAATGTGTTTTTAATGGGTAAATCAGAAATGCTGATTACCTAGTTGTAGTAATTACGGCGCGATATAGCTACTGTGAAACTGCCTAATGATGATAACAAGAGTATGCAATGAACGATTGACCTCATAATTATTTTTATGAAAGTCTTCCTCTGTGATAAATATTACACAGGCAAATAATACTTACACAGAGTTCAATTTCCGATACAAATATTGATAAGGAATATTTACTAATGATCAACATTTACCACAAATTTAATTGGAATGAGATATAATTTCTCCAGATTTTTTTTATGTCACGCCAATAATGCCATAAGAAAAAAAAAATTGTTTTACAGATTGCGTCTAACAACTTTAATATCTCTATAAATATAATAAATGCTGGGTTCAGATTTTCGGTATTCATCGGTTATACATTTACATATCGGTTGAAATAATTTATTATAAATAATTTTTGGGCACAGAAAAAGCATTTTGTAACCAATCGGAGATGAATCACTAATGCATCTAAAAGTTTAGCAATGCGTCGTATGTCTTATACAGGGTGTTCTTTATTACGTCATCAGCATATCTCAGGTTGCATAACTTCCTTCCTCCAATTGCGAACCCTCTTGTCTAGCCGTTAAGTGCCTTTCGAATGATATATTCACCATATATATTAAACAAGACTGGAGACAAAATGCAACCCTGTCTAACGCCTTTTCGAACTGAGAAGTTATCTCATAGTTCATTGTTAAAATTCACAATTGCTGAGCTTAAACTGTAAAGTTATTTTATCAGGTAAATAAGGTGAGTTGGTACCCATCAGAAAATAAAAAAATCAAAGCTTTCGAAATGGTGTTGGCGGCGAATGCTGCGGATTCCGTGGACGGCCAGACGTACGAATGTATCTATACTCCAGGAACTGGACATAGGAGAAAGAATTACATCCATGTGCGAGAAAAGAATCCTGCAGTTCTTTTGACATGTTTCCAGGGGGAACTCTGATAGTTTCGAGAAAATAATTCTCCTGGAAAGCGTTAAAGGGACAAGGTCGCGTGGACGTCAACCGACAAAATGGAGCGGCTTAGTCCCTGAATTATCAGAATTATCACTGACGAATGTCTGCAGAAGAGCACAAGACCGTTCCAAATGGAGGGGGACTGTCCACAGACGAGCCATGCCTGGAGTCAGGGGTAATCACCATCCTCAGACATGAGGCACGGATCAAAGAGAGAGAGATCGAATGTATATTACTGTTTAATTACATTAAGTAAATTGTTTTATTTTGATCTGTAGTTAAAAATTGCTTATGTCAAAATCTTCTAAGTAGTTTTTCTCAGTTTGACGAAATTAGACTTGTGGCACTCTGTTATGTCAAGTCAGGGCCATTTTTCGTTACATAATATTAGTATTTATTTAGTAATTAAATTATGTATCTGTGTAGTATTACATTTTTATAAGACATTTGCATGAAATAAAATGATAATTATTTGTGATTGTGATTTATGATGTAATTAATCAAACATTAATTTATTTATTCTGGATAACTTCTCTAGCGACATTTTCATGAAAATCACCTCAACAACAACAACAAACCATCACGTCGTTTCTCCGTAACGGTAGGCAGAGAGGATAGAACGCCACATCACACGATCATCGCATACAGATCTCACATCCTCTACATTCATTCATCTTCTCATGCACGCGCACCGATTATTCCGACATTTGCCTGAGAGATCGCATTTCGACAGCATTCAGCCTACTTTCATTCCTGTTTTTCCAAGTCTATACTTCGCTCCCATACATCAGGGTCGGGACCAGAACTCCATTGTGAACTGTTAATTTTGCCTCTTGCGACAAACATTTATTTGCCAAGATTGATTTAAGTGGACTGTTCATTCTGTTCCCCGCCCTCACCCTCCTTTCAATATCTTTCTCAGTCATTCCATCCCTAGTAAACATACTTCCCAGATACACGAATTCCTCTACCTGTTTTAGTATAACCCCATTCACAGTGATTTCACATTTAGTCATACATTCATTTCTTTCAAAAACCATCACATTCGATTTATCGACATTAATCAACAAATTACTTCCCTTACATACATCGCATAATAATCAAACAATCTGCACAATAAACATCCCAACACGTCTTGCAGCTACAGAGCGCATAGGCGGTTAGGATTCAGTTTCCCATTTCCAATTACATATAATAATTTCATAGATATTCAACACAAAAATCCAAATGCGCACTTGTACGAATATTACTGCGAGTCACTGTGCATAAAATTTAAGTACATACAGAAGCTAGATTGCAACACGTCTTGTAGCTACAGAGCGCACGGACAGTTAAAAATCTAGCCCCCATTTACATATCGGGTTTTGGTCCTGTGGCTTGTGTCTCGAACTCACGGATCAAAGGACCAGGGTTCGAATCCCACTCTGCCCCTTGCCATTTTCTAATAATGAGTTATTTACAACTCGATGAAAGTGGCCCTCAAAATGAAATATTTGAGTAAATCATAAGAACGCAAATATTATACAGGGAAACGGCGTGATGGTTTGTTTATTTGTTTGTTTTGAGCAACAACTAACTTACATTCTGTACCAAAAATGAAAACAGCGTAGGGCCAAATATTGCAAATATACTTTAGTCTAAAACTATGTAATAGTCTTCCAAAAAGTACACAGAAGATAACAAAATAGTAAGTATTGTGACAAAATACTTTTTGATCTAATGCCCTTCACTAAATAACCTAAAAATTCTATTCAACTTTTAAAAAATATAGAAATGTGGAAGTTTTAAAAGCATGGGGCAGAATGGTAAATATAAATGAAAAAGACCAGCCAATCACAGGTCATAAGCTTTATAAACGCCTAAACTTCAATACTATCAACGATTCCTTCATCTCTGTTGAGATTTGTTTATCTATAACAGTGACTAGGTGTAATAATTATCAAGAATATCTAGTAACTATATTAATGCTGTTAACATTTTTATTTATCTCTATTATCTTTAATATATTACAAAAAGTCTTCAAGGCCAGACATAAACATATCTTTTGAATCAGACAAAACATGGTCATGACCAAACAAACGGAAAAAAATATACATTTTTTTATATTTACCACATAAATAAAGATAAAAATAATATTTGCAAATGAAAACACAAGCAAACTATAAAATTATACAAGATTACCTGATAAGGTTCTATGAATTGATACCTCATTTTTGCGACAGTTGTTTTGCACGGCAAAGGAATCTAATTTAAAAAATGGTGGAAATAAATGACAAAGCAATAAATCAATTTGATGTAGGTGTTCAGCGGGGTTCGAACCATGGACCTAATCCAGAATTAGAAACCGTAACCTGACTTGATAACTATTAAAAATCTTGATTTTAGAAATAATCATCAATAATTAAGGAAATCAACCAAAGACACGATAAATAAATCAATTGCCTTAGAACATATTTGAGTAAACTCAAAATATTTTTAGTTTTTAAGTCAGTGACATATAATAAATCGACTTGAGTCGATTATTGTAATGGTATCTACACAGGTCTACCAATGAATAAAATGACTCGCCTACAGTTCGTATTAAATGCCGCAACGCGACTTACTTTTGGTGTCTCTAAGTTCAGTGTTTTCACGAGTAACTGGAATATCTAAGGGAACTATGCATTCCAGATGAACTAGCTGACAGATGTCTTACGCCTAGATCAGCTACATCTACGGGAAAAAATATTATACCTCTACGCGACCAGCGCACTAAATTCGGTGAATGCGCATTTGTGGCTACAGGCACCATGGCATGGAATGCTCTCCCAGCTGAAGTGC
The DNA here is from genome assembly GCF_059751315.1 of Micrasema longulum. NCBI lineage: Eukaryota > Metazoa > Arthropoda > Insecta > Trichoptera > Brachycentridae > Micrasema > Micrasema longulum. Next base: position 44,623 of record NW_028277913.1, read on the forward strand.
TGTTTCAGAAAAAAACTTAAAAGCCAAATGTTCTCTAAATCATTTAAATAAACCCATAGCATGTGATAACAAAGTAAATTGTTTTACTTAAATTACAAATTTAAAGTTAAAATTAAATTAATATTTGTAGAATCACTTTGTAAAGCGCCCTTGAGAAATTATATTATGAAAATGGCGCCGTATAAGTTATCAATAATATTTCGAGTTTGTCCAAATTTTTGTAGACAAGAACTGGACTCAACTCCCTGGGAAGCTGTTTATATTAACATATTACAACAGAGATGAAGAACATTTTAGAGAAGGTAATATAGAAGTCTAGGCATCTACAGGGCTTATAACCTGTCATTGGCTGGTTTAAGAGGCCACATTACACTGAATAATAAATAAAGGTTTCAGCTTTTTAACTTCAAAAACATCGACAGATGAAAGAATTGAAGGAATATAGGTTTTCAAATATGGACAAAATGGTCCTCATAATAGTCATAAGGCCTGTAGATCCCTAGATATTACCTTCTCTAAAATGTTCTTCATCTCTGCTGTAATATGTTAGTTTAAGTTGTCCATAATAAAAATGTTATTGCCATATCAACCGCATCTTATTTAAAGCAAATATTGCATTGCTCTTGCGATCGGACTTTTCTTTGTACAAACGTATTCCTATGTTTTCTCTTTGAATTATGACATTAAAGCAGTGATATTTACCATTGGTGTGACCCAATAATTTTGCTTTTTTGATAAATTGTTTCTTATGGGAGTTAGTACCATCTAAAAACCCAAAAAAGTGCAGTTTCATCTGCCATCTTTCGACGTACGTATACAAATACGATAAATATTTTTAAAAAACGGAAAAGTACCGACACAGAAAATTTCATTCTGATACTCACTTTTAATTTTTTTTAAAAATGGTTCAGTTTTAAGGTGTGGAAAATGGTATTGCGATACCTAAATTTTGGCAATTTTAGTTGGGCAAAATCGGTCCGACGTGCAGTTGTCTTTTTTGCACAGTAAGGGGAAAGGCATTTGCGAGAGAGTGACAGAAGAACAATGGTCAAGTACCTATTTACCTTAATTTAAACAACTTATTTTGTTATCACATGCTACGGATTTATTCAAATGATTTAGAGAACAAGTGTGTTTTAAGTTTTTTCCGTAACATCACTTCACTCTTACAGCCTCGCACCTCTTCTGGGAAAGCATTCCATGCCATAGGGCCTGCGACCGCAAATGCTCGTTCACTGAATTTAGTGCACTGTTTGCGTAGAGGTATAATAACTTTTCCTCTCACCGTAGACGTAGCCGATCTAGGCGTAAGATGCCTGTCAGCTAGTTTATCTGGAATGCAGAGTTCCCTTAGATATTCCGGAGCAGAGTTGTGCAGTGATTTACACATAGCCAACAGAGTTTGTATTCCACCCTCTGTTGAAAACGTAGCTATCTATCTCTACAATAACCATCTTTTCTTTGGCTACTATCAAGTTATTACACTTATTGAGAAAGTATCGTAAATAAATTCAAAACAAATTATGATAAATATATTATAACTTATCTGAAATATAGATATTGAAGATAAACAAGTTTCATAAATAATCAACAACTTAATGAGGAAGTTCAGTGCTACACAAAATTGGATAGAAATATGTTTTCTTACACGCGGTAAAAATTAGAGCATTTAATTGTTACGCAAAGTTTCACAAAAACGAAAAAAAACTGCTTTGAAACGTCACAGGTTCATGTGAATAATAACCAATAAATTAAAGCGTTGTAATGTGTTGTGATAGATTTCCTGTTTCCATGTTTTTCAATGTTTAGTGTGTTTTGACAGGAACAGGGTTCTCCTTTTAAATGTCAGGATATGAACCAGTGACGTTCGGATGGAGTAACACGATCGCGTCTATCGGTGAAATAGCCCATACGGCCAGAGCGTGCCACTATTTTCGAGACCTGCGGCCGACAGGGTACATTCGGCGCAGTGTTGCAGCTAGCTTTAAAAGGTGTGTAATTAGAAATAATAAATCAGTTGAGGTCCAGTCTCTTAACAGTGAACACGCGTTTAACTTGTATTTTCACCCTGCGCGTGCTAACGCTCTCCGCTCAGCTCTGCCCGCCGACTACCTTCGCCTCTCTCGACCACTTAAACTGGGTGGAAAGTCCTAGTCAGGACTATTGAGGTTGACTTATAGTCGGTGCAGTCATGCTCCTACCTTCGGACTTAGCCTTTTGGCTCAGCTTGGGAGGGTAGCTTCCCGTTTATGCCTGGAAGTCTGACTGTGGCAGACGTGAGTGATGAACCAGCGCAAAACGTGGTAACGCATACGTTACAAACAGCTTACTTCAAAATTATCCATTTTGCTCTAATACCTATTCATTCTGTCTCTTTCATACAGCTGCCTACGTACAGATTAAACAACCATGGTGAAACACTAAGGTAGTGCTTCAAATATAAATTTCAAATCAATAACTTCATTTATTACTGACCTTCTTCTAAGAGTAGAAACAGGCTGACGACAACACCAAACACGAGAGCCAGCATCAGGGTGGTCACAAACAGCGTAGTCAATTTGGAAGTTCTCCTCGGCGCATAATTACGCAGAAGTGGTGTGTACTCTTGAGCTTCGTTCGTGCTTTCAACTTCATCATGGCGGCGTGACTCGTGATCTAAACAAATTTTAAAACATTCAAAACTTTTTTGACATTTAAGAGTTTATAAATTCTAAATTAAGTAATTTATACAAATTTGTAAATAATAATCATCATACAATACAATTTGTCCAAATTTTTGCTGTCAAAATACTGGGTTTCACCACCTAAAGAGTTATTAAGATAAACAAATTACAACAGGGATGGAGAACATGTATTTAAACCAAATATACAGAATTAAGAATAGCCCAGAAGGAGCGTAGAATCATATTTGAATACATCGAGCTGTGTCCAAAAAACCTCCACTTTGCCCCACTTTCACCGCGCGCATCCGTGAAGTCGCCGCGTAATGTTGCCAGATCGCGAAAAATATAATCATAACACAAATGAAAGATAATTATATTTTGAATATGATGAATGATTTTAACTAATCTTTTATTGTAATATTTAAACTCTATAAATTGTATACATGGACAGTCTCCGTTAAGAAATAAATACATCTCCTCATGCACGCACGCCGATTATTCCGATTTTTGACATGTCCAACATCAAGTATTTGATGGACTCGATCGTGCCATGTCTTTCTCGGTCTTTCTCGTTTTCTGCATCCATCAACATTCGCATCGTAGATCCTTTTAGCCGCTCTTTCGTTGTCCATTCGCTCTACATGTCCAAACCAACGCAACACCCCTTTCTTGATTTTGTTGATAATGCATGTCTCAGCCTTACCCAGTTCACGGATCTCGACATTTGTGCGCCTATCATACATCGTTTTACCACACATTCGCCTGAGGGATCGCATTTTGACAGCATTTCACCTACTTCCATCAGTTAGTATTAAGCTATTTAGTCGTAAATATGAAAACCCATTTCTTTCATCCCCCAAAATTGAAAAATCGAAAGAGAAAAGACTACCACAACACTACTGTAATCTTTCAAAAGTGTCTTCTTATATTGCCTGAACTGGACTCCGAGAAGTAAAAAAAAATGTTTAAATGTTTTCAGCCGTCGCCTAGTATGTAAAATAATTCAAACAGATGAGGAAAAAGACAATAGATCCTGGTTACTGCACACCAAAATAAAACAGGCACGAGTTTGAGCATCGTCTATTGTCTTGTTAACTTTAATAATAAGTTAAGGAATGGTATCTTTGTTTAGTTTTTTATATTTTACTTTTTGTGCTGTTACATATTCACTTAATTGCCATACTTACTAGTTCTTTGCTCACTGTATTATTATTGCGTTTCTTAAAATTATTTTTATTATTGACTTCTTTAAAATCATTCTTATGTTGTTGAAATTCCATTTGTCGATGCATTTTGAAGCTGCAAGACTTTTTGTGATGTTAGCTATTATACATACATAGTTACGGAATAATAGGATGGGGAGGAACAAATAAAACTACATTAGAGCCATTAATAAAAGCCCAAAAAGCCTTACTAAGAGTAGCCAGCAAAAAGCCTTACCAATATTCTACAGACAGACTTTTTACAGAATTTCCAGTACTAGACATAAGACAAATATACATAAAGACAATTTTAAGACATTTCCATCAAAATCCTGACGGACAACAAATTTACGACACTAGGCAAAGACAAAAGACAATACTTCTGCTCCCAAAGAAAAAAACAAATTACGGACAAAGGCATTATACTTTTTTGGCCCCTAAGCTATACAACTTTTTAAGCAAGGACATATTGGCAAACAAAATGAAAAACAATATTTTCAAAGCTAGAGTACATAAATGGATTGCTAAAAAGACTAGACAGGAAGCTGAGGAATATGTTTCATATATAAGAATGTAATTATAGTTTCTTGAAAATCCTTTTTCGTTTTATTGATGTAGATATGTTTTAATTTTAATTTTTTTTTATTTCTTTCAAATTTTTACACAATTGATGTGAAATTATGTACAATTATGTACAAATAAAAAATACACTGACACTCCGGAACGTGCCTGTGGGCCAGTGGAGTGGCTATATCCATAAAATATATACATATATTGAATGTACCTACCTATTGTATAGACATTTTTGTTAACTGTGTATTTGTATTGTATTTTATATTGGATTAAATAAATAAATAAAAAATAATAATATTATTTTTATCATATTATGTAAATGTTATCAACTATCATATATCTAAATTTAGTTAATGGGGTCTAGAATTTCAACCATCCATGCGCTCAGTAGCTGCAAGACTTGTTGTTACCTAAATTCTAATTTTTAAAATTTGCTTTTTATTTCGTAAACTTCATTGTCAAATAAAGTTTTTTAAAATAAAAATGTAAATAGGGGCTAGATTTCTTATTTTCCATGCGCTCTGTAGCTGCAAGACGTTCTGTTATCTAGCTCATATATATCATAATTGTAATATATCATAATTGGAGACGAGGAACTAGAATCCCAACCGTCCATGCGCTCTGTAGCAGCAAGACGTGTTGGGATATTTATTTATTTTACAGCGCCCTTGAGGCGATTTTCACAAAAATGGCGCTATATAAATTATCCTAACAATATTATTATTATTATTATTATTATTATTATTATTATTATTAGATGAACCTCTTCACAGCGAGGTTTCTGTTATTTTACTTTACTAAAATGGAGTCCCTACTTTACAAGACATCGAGCAATTTGAAAAAGTCTAAAGATGTGCTACAAAAATCCCCAAATTACTCAAAAGTATGCCTAACCATGGTAGACTAAAAGCACTAGGACTTACATCATCGGAAGAACGACGGAAGAGAGGGGACTTGATAGAAACTTATAAGATACTCAATAATTACAAGGACTGCCCCCTGCATGAGATGTATCAATTAAATCCCAACACAAATTTACAGGGTCATAACTGGAAGCTCTATTGTCCCCAATTCCACCTCGATCCCGAGAAAAACTTCCTTTGAAGCGGGGTAGTTTCAGACTGGAATAAATTGCGAAGCCTAGTTGTCCATTAAAACATTAAACTTGTATAACTTTGATTCATTAGCACACAGAAGAGATATGTTTGATCAGATCCTGCTTTACAAAATTGTAAATAATAAATTCGATTCCCCGGAACTCATTAATCTACTTGCTTACCATGTTCCCTGCAGGCCAACTAGACTCTCTGATATTTTCCATATTCGTAAAATTAAAACTAATCATCGGAAACATTGTATGTGTGTTATTAAATATTGTTTCGTATATGTGAAACATATAACAAAAATTTTAATAGTCTCGATATATTTAACACTCCATACAATATGTACAGAAGAGAATTAATAGGCTTGATTCATGCTCTTCATTCATAATTCATTAAATCAAATGCAAACACTCTTACTTTCCTTCAATCATCCTTTACCACTCCTTATCAATTTTCTTCTTTTCTTTTCCACTATCTCCTTTTTTTGTCCATATTTATCTTATTTTAATATATAGTATATTTTTATTTTTATAGTTTAAACTTTAAGCCGTCGTCGCTTTATAACAGTATTATTTAGTGAATACATATAATTGGATGGCAGGCCCTACTAATTTAACCAGTACATCAGTTTGTAATCGCAATAAATAAATTAAATTAAATTAAATAAAAATTTCGGTCAACCGGTTCATTTTCTTCTTCTTCGTTTGGTCAACCAGTTAAAAAACCATTTGGATGCTTTTTTGAAGGAAGAAGAACTTGGACAAGCAGCAGTACACGAGATATTGCACCAGCAAAGGCTGTCTGCCTATAACGAATAATAATAAGTGTGATATCACTTTGCAAATCTAAAATGTTGATTTGCAAATCGCTTGGTACATTATCGATATCCACTGTGAAGGGCGAGAATCTTACGGGCCGCTGGTTGCCGACCGCCGATGTAAACAAACACGAAAGGAACAAAGGCAGGCACACTTTTACAAATGAATAACAAATAACAGGCGAATTAAATCAGACATGAATAGTCAAGTATTTAAAATATGATTTCTAATTATATGAATAAAAAGGAAAAATAAGCATTTGTCTGCAAACTTACCAACTGGAGAAACTAGGGGTTGCATTTTCTTGTCAAATTGTTTATAATATCGGTGTGTTATTTAGCCGTGTTGTACACATGCGATATTTAGCACGATCCGCCATGTGACGCTTCCGTTTAGACAACTCTACGATGTGTGATCAATGTAATGATCGGTTATTAAATACATACTAATTCTAACATGCGGAATTAAGTTTTAAACGCAGTTAGCGAAGATGTCATAAGTGATATAAACGTTGATTAGTCTTCACTGTTATTAATTTATGTGTTTGGATACCCAGAAACATTTATAACGAAATCAAAAACTGGTATTTTGTGAAAAATCACAACGAAACATCGGCCCCGCACACAACCACCTAACCGAACCGAATGTGACAGCCAGCGTGACAGGTGACAGAATACGAACAGACAAAGACAAAGCAAAGGCTAGGCAGAAAAAGAAAAATAATGTTAAAGAACAAAGATAAAATATCAAAATTCTAAAACTGCCCGCTAACCGTAAACAACGAACTTTGTAGTGTTGCGATTGTGATAATCAACGTGGTTGGTGATAATCGGTCATTTGATTATTTTTATGGCCGATATCCTTCTATGACAAAACATTGATAAATAGGATTGGTTAAAAATTCGTAACTCATAACAAATAATTCTTAAAAGATAACTAAGTGAGAAATCAAAAGTAAAATATCTGTGTTTCAATCCTACTTACCTGAAAAATAAATCAAATATGAAAAATCCTTTTTGAAAACTGTAGTTCCAGAACAAATTGTTAACATAAATTATGGGGAAATCCGAAAGGTCCTAAAAACAATTAAAATTAGAAATCGATTAGGGACATATTTAAAAACTCAAATACTTACACATACGTAGCGTAATTTATTGTTGTGATAAGTTCTTGTAGCATGTTTTAGTGCACAGTATAAAATACTGGTAGGCTAAATATATATTTTTTTTTAATTTTCAAGGCCTTTCAGAAAATTATTATATTTTTTGGGTTAGGTAAAGTATCGTGTGGCCGTTTTTTTAAACTCCAGCCATCCAGATTGCCAAATATAAGGATCATTATCAAGAAATAAAGACCTCACAATAAAAAAATGAGCGCTGGTGGCCGGCATATTTCTTTGCTGGACATGTTTGAGTAAGTTTTCATGTGATAAAGTTTGGCACAATCCCGAATATTGGAGTTTTCCAATTGATAAATGGATGTTGCGATTTTATTCGAAGGGTTGGCCAGATGGACAAACGACATACAGCACAATAATACATAAACATCATCGTTAGATGGTATTTTATCATATATATATATATTTCACGACTTTTTGATTTCATTGTGTTTTTTGTTATATTTTTGACTCGACCATCATAGATAACATTTTTTCAAGTTTTTCGATTGGGAATAACTTTACTAATTTTCAATTTTTTATCAGCGGTATCGCATGATAAAAATAATGACGAACGTAGTATTTTATAGTGAATTTAAAAAAAGATTCCAATACCCCTACTTGGTGGTCTTGCATAGTGCGGGCACAGTGATTATGATTATCCACATCTTGTTTATTGTTTTTGATTTGCGACTTTTCGTACCTACTTCATTGTGTACGAAGTTCATTCGAGTTTCGAATTTCGATTGGAATTTTCTCGTTGTGTCTCTCCGAGGCGTTGGTATTTAGTTCGTTATAATTTGTAAATTAGAAATGTTCTTAGAGACCCCTTGAATAGTTTGAGGGTCGCGTAATCAATCTGTTAATCAATTTTGTGCGCCAGTAACATTAAAAGTGTAAATTTCAAAGGTACTAGTTTTACCGAGGAACGTGACTAAACGTGACAGTTGACTCAAGATGGCAGCGACTAGGAGACTTCAAAAGGTAGAAAATTAAAAATGGTCATTAGTACACGATCCATTCTGCTAAAATTATTTTATATTCTTTCGCGCTACTTTGAACTGAATAATTAAATATACCGCTTTATCGATATATTTGTACAATGGAGATTAAAAGGTTTTTAGAGTGGAGATTATTTTGACCTGTGTAGGATGGTATTTTCAGGCGATTTAAAGTGAGATTTTCGACAAATATTGTCATTTAGCTAATAAAAAATGAGTCATTATGTTATTTTTGTTATTTCTAGATGTATTAACTCTGTTGGCTACGTCGAGATTAGTATTTTTCATCGATACCGCGCTTTGACAAATACATATTTATGCGATCTTTGTAAATTTTGATTTGTTTACTTCCTTCGAAGTTAAATTGCGAAATGCCGGCTACATAATTTAGTGTACATTATTTTATCAAACAAAAGAATCGCGAGTACATAATCCGAATTATCAAATTCAATTATGCGTCATAAATATATTAACCTTTTGTGCCGAGTGATTTTTCTCCCTTTGTTTAAGTTTCATCATACCCCCTTTCCGCACCTGGATTCATTGACATATTAATACATAGTCGTGCTCTGATCTCTCAAAAGTGATTACACTTAACTCATGCCAGAACGCCCAGTCATGCCCAACGCGTATTTAATCGTTCTTCGACCGCCACCTTGGCGTGACGTTTAATCGAAACAAAAATGCCTACTTGTGTCATTGCGTAACTTTTCATCGGTAAATATTTGTTCATGAGTGATTAACAAAGCTTAAAACAATTGATATTTAAATATAAATATATTTTTTTGTAAACGTCAAACTTAGCCTAGCGGCGCAATTGCGAAGCTATTCTTAATTACAGGGCTGCACTGATAGGAGTAAGTTTTTAAAATATAATAAACTTGAGGTAATATTACCTTTTCGTTCCTAAAAATTCAGTGAGATGAAATAAATGGATCGGGAATCGAACCCGAGACTTCTTGCATGGAAGGAAAACGCGCTGACCATTACACCACGAGGCCGACAATAAAAAAAAATGGAGTTTTGAAATTTGATCGTATTTTGTATGTACACCCGGACAAAAAAAATTTCGCACTTGTAATAAAATTCTTAATTTTAAATAATAAATTTTCTCAATTGCTTGGATTGTTTTTAAATATATATTTTTGTAGATTTGATGACTAAGTAATGTTTGCAAGTAAAATATTAAAATAAAAGCTTATATATATTTATAAATAGGGTTTTTTCCAGGTAGCAGCTCCGTTACCATTGTTCTTGTACCCGACATAATTGATTTATGGCACTGTGTCTTTATTGGCAATCGCAAATAATTACATTTGGTTAATAGATTTGTGTGAAGAGTAAACAGACCGATATTTTAAACAAAAAAATATAAAAATAAAAGTTATTTTTCGGGTTCGATAGTATTTTAATATTTTGTAATATCGCCCTTGCTCTTAATCACTAAAGAAATTCTGTTTGACATCGACAAATATAAATTATTTATAATATCTAATGATATTTCATGTTCCCAAACATGGTTAATGATTTTAATCAATTCCTGGGTATTTTTGGCCTGTTTCTTTGCAATTTTTTATTTCATTATTGGCCATAAATTTTCTATCGGGTTAAGGTCCGAACTGTTTCCAGGCCAACTCAGTTATGTAACTCCAAAAGACTCTTTGAATTCAGTTACCTGTAAGAAAGATATGATATTACAAACCAAATTACAACAGTTTAAATTTATAAAATAATGTTATATACTCACAGATCGAGCTCGATGGCAAGGCGCAGAATCATCTTGGAATATAGGATTTGAACTAAATTGTGTAATGTCTTCAACTGTAGGAAACAAATGATTTTCCAAAATAGTTTTGTATTGTATGGCATTCATAGTGCCTTGGACTATCTGTAGTGGACCCAAACCGTGAGCTGTCATGCACCCCCATATCATGACACAGGGTGAATGCTTTACTGTTCGGGTAATACATTTAGGGTGAAATCTTTCGCCAGGTTTTCGTCGGACTATCGCCTTGCCACCTGGACCAAACACATCAAATTTAAATTCTTCGGAAAAAATAACTCGTTGTCAATCGTCTATTGTCCAATTTTGGTGCATTTTGGCCCAATCTAGACGAGCCTTCTTCGATAATTTATCACAGACACGTAGCCACCAAATTCACTAGACATTTCACGATAGGCACCTCTAGGGTGTCAATAATATTGCGATATTTTTTTAGAGTGTGTATTTTTTTCTTTTGAACATTTATTATACATGTGAAAATGGTACAGAATGGCACAATAAAAAGTAATTACATAGGTAAAATAAACAAAAGAAATGTACAATCGACAGATGTTTCTATGAAGCGGAGACACAACCAAGAAATGCAAAACTGATTATACATAGTTACAAACATCACTCGATACACTCCATTATGCAATCTTTTAATAAATATTAATTATTGTTTATTTTCCAGGAACTGGGAGACATCAGACAATCTGGCCTCAAATCATTTAGAGACATACAAGTTGATGAAACAAATATTCTCACCTGGCAAGGACTCATCGTACCCGTTAGTTTATTTATTTACGTTAAATTAAGTTAAATATACTAACCTTATCCTCACTACATATCCAAAAGTTACACATGATCCAAACGACCTCAGCGCCTTCTTGCGTCACGAGAATGAAAATTGGGAAGTGTTTATGATCGTGGAATAATTTATTAATGTTTTCACGTACAGATATTTTGAGAGAGAGCGATAGAGAAGGCCGCCTGCCCGCTCTATCCGTCTCCCTCCCTCCACGTATATAGGCACTACTCCCTCCAGTTCTCACGGCATTCTAGAGGCAGCAGCGCAGCGCGAAACAATGTTTTTTCAAAAATATTCTTATACTAATTTATAAACTAAATACCTATTCTAAATGCCTCTTATAAGGGCCGCTTTCCGTATTGACGTCCGTAACAACTATCTTCGCCATGTCTGATGACTGACTACCAAAACATGTTGGCCCACAGCATTAATATTAACTAACAGCTAAAATGTTTGGCCACAGAAAAATAATATTTTGATTGTGTTATGCAGGATAATGCTCCGTACAATAAAGGAGCCTTCCGCATCGAGATCAATTTCCCCGCTGAGTATCCCTTCAAGCCGCCCAAGATCAGTTTCAAGACCAAGATATACCATCCCAACATAGACGAGAAGGGTCAAGTCTGCCTTCCCATCATCAGTGCCGAGAACTGGAAGCCGGCAACTAAGACAGACCAAGGTTTATTTATTTTGCAAATATCTTAACCGTTCTAATCCCCGAAAATTGCAATTACACTGTATAAATCATTTGTTCGTAGCTTGCTTGAATTCAATTCTATAGTATGGTCTCCTAAATATAATGTTTATTTATATGGGTATTTTTAAGGACATATTTATTCATAGAAAATTATTATAAAAAAGTAGAAAGACTCAATGGTATATAGTAGACTTTGTGGGAGTGGAGCGGAAGAGAGGTGTTTATAATTGAATTTGATTTAGTGATCGTTTGAAAGAAGACAACTTTTTATCAAAGAAATCAAGACTGGTATGTTTGTTGGCGGACCTAAGAATTCTGGGCATAGGGGAATGAAAACCATAGTTAGTTGTATGGTTATCGGTATGAAAGAGTAAGTTTTGTCTGAGGTATTTATTTTTAGTTGGGATATTTAATTTTATTGAGCTCAGTAGTTCAGGCGCTTTAAAGAGTGAGTTGAGAATTGTAAATAGGACTAGGTTGGATTTATTTCGACGGTCTTGAAGAGAAGATATATTTAAGGTAGTTTCCAACTCATTATACGTATATTGGTCTCTGGATAAGCCCAACCTCCAGCCTATCTTTCTCAAAAATCGATGTTGAACAGATTCAATATTCTTTCATTCAATATGCATATAATGCGGATTGAATCAGTTCAATGTATATTTTTGAAATTGATTAAATACTCTTATAATAATTATTATGATCGTCTATAATACTTTCACAATTTCAGTTTAGAGTTCAGAAGGATTTTGACTGGTTTAATATTCTTGCACAAAATAATATCTAACTATATAGATGCCCGTGATATTGTCGCTCAGATTAACCCCAATGTACCCCACCGTCACTTGCGTATCAATGCTGTCTTTGCTATGGGAAATGTTAGAACCAACGTCGGATTCTTTTCCCCTCTGCCGAGGATCCTCGGAACATTGAACAAAATCTCACTAAACAGTCGATGTGTTCCTACGGCAAAGGAGTGCATTGAAGAAGCAAGCGGTGTTATGACTCCTGACTTTAGATGACACACTTTTCATGTCTGCCATGCCGTGACTATGCCCATTGTACATTTAAATTGATTCTAAGATTGTTAGGTTAAGTTGATCCATTGTGTAATGCCAAACTATTAGGGCTCTCATAAGCCTGTTGATTGGCTTAAAGGTTTGTCCGCAATTTCAGTTTTATTAAATGTAAAATGGTTTAATTAATAGAAATTATCTAATGTGTTATTCAATGGTTTTCAATATAGATATAATATTGAAGTTGTCAAAAATGCTCACTTTCGTTTACTTGACATTCCATTTTGAAGGCTTGTAATAAAATAAAATAATATATGTAACGTAAATGCAAACACAATGTCTTGTAGAGCAGAAAATTTTCTTTCGAATGACATTACCTTTTCTGTTTCAATATACTTTTGGAGCTCATTTTTAAATTTGAAAAAAAACTGACACGACTTATGTCAACACCTAATTTATTTGGAAATTGGCACTTTAAATAAGTTTGTCACCTTAAACTGCGTAAATGCTAAAGTAAGTCTCGGTGTTTGCAGTTATCCAAGCCCTAGTGGCGCTGGTCAACGACCCGGAGCCGGAGCATCCGCTGCGCGCCGAACTGGCCGAGGAGTTCCTCAAGGACCGCAAGAAGTTCACCAAGAACGCCGAGGACTTCACCAAGAAGAACAGCGAGAAGAGGCCCACCGACTAGTCTCCCACCGTCACCAGACACCCGATCGTACTAACCTAACCTAATCTAACCTAGCCGTGCAGTTGTGCCAGCCAATGGCTGTCCACGAATGAATCCATTTACTCAGCTCGAATTTATCGTATAACATTCCGTTTAGTATTTTGAAAATGTTTAAAACACTGACCTCTGTAGATATACACCGGAACCTCTTTTTACATGGTGGAAAAAATTTGTATAAAAATTTCTTCGGGATTTAAAAGAAATGAAAATGTACTTTATTTGATTAAAAAATACAACTTGAAAAAATCATAACAAAGATTATTTACTCTACTAAGCATTGTACGTCTAATAAGTAAACAAGTAATTTAGGGAATTCCAAAACGAATATAATTATATTTGATTTCTTCTTTGCTAGCCACATTCATTTCACTGCAGGACATAGACATTTCTAAACTTTTCCAATACTTCCTATCCCGGGCTATCTGCTGCCATCTACGACCCGCATGCTTGACAATGTCGTCTATCCATCTTTTTTGGGGTCTTCATGCGCCTCTTTTGTTGTTCCAAGACTCCCACTTCCGGATTCTCGGTGGCCATCTGCCGTTTTGACCCTTGTCCGGCGTTCTATTTCCTCGTTTCTAATTCTATCACGAAAGCTGACGCCTTACGCACTTTTGGAGGCTTCTGACAGTGAGAAACATAGTTTCCTGGTCATAAATCGTCACTGGCAAGATCACCTCTTTGTTGTCGAAAGCAGCCTGACTTAGTCCTATTCGATCCAATTATATTACACTTGTAATTTAATGTAAAAAAATATTTTTAATTTACTTTGCTCTGCGTTATTTCAAAACCGCGTAAAAAAAGAGGTTCTGGTTATATATTTAAATTGGATCAAACAACTGGATTATTCTTTGTGGTGATTTGAAGCGACCTCTGTAAGACCTACAGAATATGAAATTATATTGTCTGTGATACTGCGATTCCTCGCAAACTGTTCACAAGCGTTCGTTCGTGGAGTGTCAGAAGAGCGTGTCATTATTTTGAGTAAAACTAACAGTAATTCAAAACTAATGGCTCTTAATTCCTATAAAAAATTTATTACAGTAAAACATTTTCATTAAAAAACAGGTTACGCGGTATAGCAGTATCACTGACATTCTATTCTTTTTTAATAAGGACAAATGTTTTTTTCTTCGAATTAGTGATATATCTACCTAATAATTTTTAAGACATTTTAGGTCTTATCCAAATTATCAAAACCTCGAAACAACTGATTGTATCGACAAATTTTCTATCAGCTATTCGACGATAAGCTTCACACATTTAAATTCAGAATGTGACATTTTGACTTGTTCGAAAATCTTTTTTCTCGCTTTAAAATTGGTACCACGAGAATGGATTAAAAAACGGAAGGATTGAAGTATAAGTCAGACAGGAGTATTGTTTAAAAAATTCAGTTTTGTATTAAGCACCCGTACATTCACGACGTTTAAATCTAAGAACTTTTCATGCTACACTTGTTATTTATTAAAATTACCTCTCTAGGCAGTATCAGGTACGAGTGTCCGAGGTGACATTTGATAGATTTGCCTTCTAGTTCGGCTTGCGGCCCGTCGAGTTTTTTTGTGCAGCCCGAAACACGTTTATTTACCGGAACGTGATTATTTTTTTTATTTGCGTTCATCATTCGTAAAATCATTTCTCGTTGCGAACTGGCAGGAAATGACACCGGCGGTATACAGATATGACGTTAAAAAAAATCATATATGGAAAGACCTTAGAGTAATAAACTAATAGAGTCATATGATTATTGACCACGAAGTTAGCTACAGATCACAGCAATACAACAGGCCATAGCTACTTGGGTTGAAAATTGCAAGCGCAAACTGAAACCGTCCATTACACATTTGTTGTTAAACTAAAACCAAATCGAAAATTTGGAATACTTTTGTTCTATGCGATGGAGCTTAAGGGCTTCTCTAGAGAATTATCACTCTGAGGGAAAGACGCTGTTGTTAATTTTCGAGCTGGTGTGCTGATAAGCAATAAGTATTAATATAATTATGCTTTAGTTTTAAAAAATATTTTTTTATTTATTAAGTCAAGGGCCCTAATCTTAAATCAAATGGGGTTTTCCCCATACCATTGCAGTGCCCTATGCACCACGAGGTGTGGAAAGGGAATGATAATGACGTTTTTCTGTATACGATTTCTTTTTTCGTCATATCAGTATAATATTTCGGCCCGCATAACTTAGCAGATATAAAAAAAGGTTGAGTACGACTTTTCTAGTTAGTCCGATCCACTTTATTTCATGTTGGGTATTGGCAAATTAATACATAGCCCTAAAGAGTAAAATATTTTTAAAAGTTGTGACACGAAAACGTGCTTATACTGTGTTTGTTTATTTATCCGCGACTGCATTCAACGAGCATTGCATATACTACCAAAAATTGGATGATACTCACTTTTGGTATATAAAAAAGTCTGTTGCGACAGGGAGGGAAAACATTTTAAAAAAAGGAATATGGAAGTGTAGGCATTTACAGGGCTTATTTTATTAGCAAATACAGCAAAATTGCCGTTTACAAAACTTAAAATATAAACATATTTGGTTTAATTTTTTTTTTTAAAACATGCGTTTTTAAGATTTAGAAACAAAAATTATAGAACACATTCAGCAAAAGATTAAAAGTTTAAATTAATTTAAACAGAGAAGGAAAACATTTTTGAGAAGGGAATATGGAAGTCTAGGCATTTACAGCGCTTATGACCTGTCATTGGCTGTTTTGAGTGGCCACTTTACACAATGTGTAACATTCACCATTCTGCCCATGTTTGAACGTCCACATTTCCTCAACTCTTCCATCTGTTGACCTTTGTGAAGTAAAAGAGCTGAAACCTTTATTATATTTATAAAATCATCACCAGATAAGAATATGTGCGCTAACACTTCTTTTACACTGCGGACACTATAATATTTTTTTTTTATCAATATTCCTACAGAGATGAGGTAGAATTTTTTCAAAATTCTAAAAACAAAATTCCAAAAATCGAAAAAATTCTACCTCATCTCTGTAGGAATATTGATTAAAAAAATATATACCTACTCCCCCTCGGGAGAAATCCAGATTTGTGTATGTACAAAAAATACACATACCAAAAAATAATGTCACTATAATAATGTTTGGATAATTTATATAGCGCCATTTTTGTAAAAATCACCTCAAGAGCGCTATGTGAGCGTAGACATTCTTATCTTGTGACGACTGTACATTGTACGAAAGCAAAAATGCCACTTTTCATAGTCCAATTTTTTTATGTCACGATACGTTAGAAGTTATTATTAAATTAGCAATCCATTTTTTTTTATTTATTTATTAATACAGTAAAACTCCCGTTATACGTTTTTCAAGGGAGCAAAAAAAAGCCTTAAACTGAGGAAAACGCTTAAGTGAGGAAATGAAAAAATTCAGAAAAATTGACAAACATTTCTTTAAAAATGTTTTGTATTTTTTCAATCAATACCAGAATGTGTTTTTTGCATTGAATTTATGATAACTGCTTAAACTATCTTCTTTCCAAATTATGTTTATAACTTCAAATAATATTTCTGTTACTAAATTTTTTAACTTTCTGCATCGTAATTAAGATGTAAAGACTTTATTCTTCATGGGTCAACCGCATGTCACAATTTAGTAAAATGTCAAAATTAGACATTTAAATAAAATGGACAATTACACTGCACCTACTTTGAATTTAGTTTGAGAACAATTTACACATTTTTTTATTTACCTTGATTTTATTCACCATTTTGGGCCAACGCGGCGGCGTGCGGCTCGGCGTCTTTTGACAGATCGGATGGCTTTGAAAAAATTTCAACGTAAAACCGGGGTTAAAAAACATCAATTGGGGTATATTTGACACTACTTCGGGAACTACACTGGCTATGTTTTCCACAGAGGGTCGAATACAAACTCTGTTGGCTTATGTATAAGTCACTGCACAACTCTGCTCCGGAATATCTAAGGGAACTATGCATTCCAGATGAACTAGCTGACAGGCGTCTCACGCTTAGATCAGCTACGTCTACGGCGAGAGGAAAAGTAATTATACCTCTACGCAAACAGCGCACTAAATTTAGTGAACGCGCGTTTGCGGTCGCAGGCCCTATGGCATGGAATGCTCTCCCAGCAGAGGTGCGAGGCTGTGAAAGTGAAGTGATGTTTCGGAAAAAACTTAAAACCCACTTGTTCTCTAAATCATTTGAATAAATCATTAAATTACAAATTTAAAAGCTTCAATTAAATTAATTTAACAATAAAATCACTACGTAAAGCGCCCTTGAGGTATTTTATTACGAAAATGGCGCTATATAAGTTATCCATAATAATAATAATAATGAATGAGAATGTATGGAAAAAAATTGGACTTAAACTCTTTTACCCGACTCAAAACTATTTTTAAATATTAAAGCATTTACTTGAAACAACTATTTTGAAAGATAATGGCTGGTGAATTGTGGTATCTCTGCATCATTTAAATAATGCTTTGTTCCATATTTGTAAGAAAAGGAATAAATAAATGCTTTCGCGAAGTGCATTCTGCTTATGTCTGGAGACTTTCGAGGCAAGACTTGCCTCAATATGACATACTTAGTGTACGCATTTAAAAAAAATAATTAACGCATTTTGTAATGTTTTTT
Source organism: Micrasema longulum (assembly GCF_059751315.1). NCBI lineage: Eukaryota > Metazoa > Arthropoda > Insecta > Trichoptera > Brachycentridae > Micrasema > Micrasema longulum. Next base: position 62,797 of record NW_028277913.1, read on the forward strand.
TTGTAACTCACCCCCACTTAGTGCTTGTTCACAAACTGTCAGTGGCCGGGGCCACACTGGCAACTTGCAGCGCTCTACCAACATTGTGTTTGCTTTTGTAATTTTTCATTAGTTACGATCCAAAATTTTGACTAATTTTTTCATACATTTTTTAGACACTTAACAGTACAATTAAATTGTCTAATTTTTACCGCATTTTAAGAAGACATTTTTTGTATCCAATTTTCCATAGCACTGAACTTTCTCATTAGACGTCAAGAATGGACCTTTGCAAATATGTAGCAGGCCCAGTGTGACTGAGTCTATTAATCTTTCGGTTTACTCAATTCATGTCAAATTCTATCGATTTTTGCAATTTTAATTTGTATTGGTTTTATTGCAAAAAAAACTTTGAAATCTTCGTAAAAAAACAAGTTTTTTTAACTAATCAATCTTAGGAAAGCATAGACTAAAAATCCTAGATGATCAAAACCAAAGGCTGTCAATTTTACATGAATTTTTCCTCCTTCCCCACTGGAAAACGAACTGTTCTTTAGAGCTATGGAATTTATTTTTCGTCTCTGGCTACTAATTTTCACTTAATTAGTGACGTGATTAAGGTGTGAACACTTTTTTTTGTTTTGTTTGATGTTTTGCGACTACATTTGCCGCAGTATTTCAAGTTAATGTGAACAAGCCTGTAAAGTTGTGTCAAACCAAAATACACTCATATTCCGTAGAATACATTTACTTAGTAGCTTTTTATTAGCCAAATAATTTAGCCTAATGTTTAATTATTAAATACTTAATTTTAATATGTTTTGTGGAGTTTCACTTCTCCGGAGCAGATCACACTATTGCAACATACACAGTGTTTTGTGCATGTATTAACAACAGTTGTAAGAAGTATGAGAAATGACGAATTAACAACAGCTTATTCCAAGTCCTGTGAAATTGTATCGAAGTAATGATTGAATATCCTTAATTAAACTGACTTGGGATTTTATTTTGTTTTTTTGTCAATTTACTGGGAGACAAATTGTTTTTATAAGTTTGTTATTTTGTACACATAGTATTATGGATTATTATAAATTGTTTCTCTTCTATACTTTGTTGTAAGAATTAAAACTCTCGGATAATTTCATTAAATGTTAATTTCAAAACCTTGATTTTTCTCTGTTCAAAATTAAATTCTGATATTTGTTTTGTATTTAAAAAAAGGTTAATTTGTATGAAATTGAGCTCTGGAAATGACAGTAGAACATGTCCTCGGTTAGACTTAGTCAGTTGTGACACCTTCACATCGCTTAGTATAGCCACGTAGTCAAGTTTCTACAAATAAAGCAATGATTTTCTTTAGTCTCTGGTCCGGAATAGAGCTGTCAGTCACGTGAGGTAATTTAATGTCGATTTAAGTAAAAGAGAGTTGTGGTGTCACTCTTGCTGTATAGTAATAATCTGTGATCTCTCTCGGACTTACTAAATGTGGAAAGCTTTGTTGAAATTTTATGTAATGTTTATATCACTGTGAGATGTGTAAACCTATATAATATAATGATACTATGTAAAATAAAATTGTTTATAAATTTATTTTCGTGTACTTATTGGCTTATACCCTTTAAAAATGTAATGTATTAAATTAAATATGTGCTTTCTAAATGCCGATGAAATAAATGAATTTTTTAATCTGTCTTGCTGAATGCATTCGCTGCTGTTGAGTATGTCCGAAACATACCTGGAGTTATCATATTTGCCTTTTTGTTATTTACAAATATAACAAAAGATAGAGTACTGTTAACCACGAAAAGTCGCATGCTTCGGCCTCATTCTGTGAGGGAAAATATGTTCGGCAATTTTCAGTGAAAGGGAAGTAAGAGGGTAGACGGGGTAGGGGATGCAAAAGAACATCACAACTCAGGAATCTACGGCAGTAGTTTGCAATGCTAGAATGATAGCGATGCTCATTAGAATGACCCAGGATCGAGAGGAGTTCCAAGTGGTGCTCGCTTACTTCTGAGAGAAGCGGCATAAGAAGTAGAAGAAATAAAAAAAGATGTGAAAAAATGAGGTTGGAAAAATAATCATTACCATTCCTCCCTTATTGGCACCTAACTACAGCCCTTTTTAAATAAAAAATGTATCGACCACATGGATATTGAACTTGTGACCTCTTGGCAAACTCACTAAACATTTGACCATGAGGTGACCATGCAAAGTTTTGATCGAAAACACATTGTATTTTATCCTAACTAAACACAGGGCTTTTGGCCACTTAGAGTTATTAGGGATATGTATTATTTTTTTGTAATATGTGTCCAAGTATGAATAAATAAACGTAGTTAATTTTGTTATACAGCTTCATTTAAATTCAGGGATGAAAGAACAATATTTTAAATTGAGAAACATCAAAATTCTCCATCTCTGTTGAATATCCTTTCAAAAAGAGTTGAATCCAGTATTAGTCATCAAAAATTTAGAAACTCACGACACATTATTAACAGATAAATTTTATAATGACGCAAACATTTTTAAAACGATAAATAATTACATTTTTGGATTATTTTTTTTTTGATTTTTTTATTATTCGCCTTGTAATTTTTTCGATTTTTTCTAGAATCGAAATGTGAAAATTGTTTTCATTCGCATCACTATTTTTTAACATTTCGTCTATGGTTTTAAAAACATCTATGGAGTTAATTTTCGATTTGACAGTTAAGTAAATTCAAATTTTTGGACTGGTTGACACATTGAAATGTTGAAGTTTTGTGCTTCGGAAACTAGTAAAAATAAACAAATCATTAATTAAGATATATGCACGATGGTGTCTGTTATTGGTAAAAGTGTTAATAATGATCTTGAAGATCTAATAAAGGAGTTGAAAGGCGCCCTCCACATAAAATACAGCGATCCCAATGGGCCAACATATCAAAGTAATTTTCGTTTCAATGCGTTAATTAGTAACAATAATATATTTTTAAATACTAATATATTTATTTTTAGGGCGATACCGTGTGTGTTGGATTTGTTCCGACGTTTCGGCTACCATTGCAGGAGCCATCTTCAGGGTAAACCGTGAGAGCTAGAAGACGGCTAGAAGATAGCTGATAAGATGGCTCCTGCAATGGTAGCCGAATCGTCCGAACAAACTAAATATATTGATAACAGTGACCGTGAAAATCTTCGCACCTATTTAAAATACTAATTTGGCACTTATTCCTTATTTTAGGTTTAAGAAAACTTCAAGGCAAGTGTCTTTTGAAGAAGCATCGGCATTATGAAGCCGCTTTTAATTTGGTTGAGTCCTTGGCTCCATCTGTGAGGACAATGGCTTCTTACAGAACTGAACGCAAGCTTTGCGATGGTACGTTGTACATTTAAATTAACCCCCCCTTCCCGGTGATATTTATATATTTTTACATAAACGGCATAAATTGCCTTTAACAAATATTGAACATAAATATGAAAAAAATACACATAACAAAAAATGATAAAATTGCATAACTATAACAACAGTAAGAAGTAGGTAAATGCACATAAGCAACCAAAAATATTAACAAAATAAAAACATAAATATGAAAAAGCAAAAAAGAAAAACATTTATAAATATAAAGAAAATTTTAAGAATTATATCGCGAGAGAAAAAAAGAAATCAGACTCGTTTTATAACTATCAAGTCCAGAACCAAATATATCAGCCTCGTACTCATACTGATTACCATATCTATGGAGCCTAGGGATAGGCGAGTGCATGTGATAGTCGGTCCTAGAACTTGCAGAATAAAAAGGAGATCTTATTTATTTATTTTTTATTTAGTTCTATGATTAACATAGTCTAATATATATTTACAACACAATATTTACATCTATACTTATTCTAACATTATTTATCACTATTATACACTTAGTATCCTAATTTATAATATTAACTGTTTCATATGTACATTTTCATTAATTATATTCACTATTTACACTATATACTACCTAATATTTTTCACATATATACTTTTTACATTTAATTTGAAATATATTTACATTAATTTCATTTTTTATGCTTTCTGTGGCGAGTATACCTGGTTCACATCGCATCTAATAACCTTTATATCTATATAAATGTAATAAATACTGGGTTAACAACTACAAAGCATCAAGCCATCACGCTGTTTCTCCGCAAGGATAGACAGAAAGGATAGAACGCCATATTACTCTGTCTTTGCTTACAGATCTCACTCCTTCTACATTCACACATCTTCTCATGCATGTGAGCCTTTTGACATGTCCATCTTCAAATATTTGTTCACCTATTTCTGTCTTCTGTCTTCCTCTATTTCTGCATCTATCAACATTCGCACCGTAAATCTTTTTAGCCGTTCTTTTACTATCCATTCGCTCAACATGTCTAAACCAACGCAGAGCTCCTTTCTTGATTTTGTCAATAACACTTATCTCAGCCTTACATCATAATTTTATTTTATTTTATTTCATTGGAAAGCCAACGGACATTTATAAATTTATAAGAATCAATTATACCATAAATACATATCATAAAGTCCGATTAGAGGCTTCCACATAATATTGTTATTGTAAATGTTGTCACATAAAAATTATACTTACCATAAAATAACTAATCATACAAAACTTATAATATTACTAGAAATGTAAATGTAATACACATTATTCAAAATATATCTACTTTTGAGTATTGGTCAATAATAATAATAATTATGGTTTATTAACAAAAATAACAATTTCTTTATCTACTATATACACACTTAGGCAATAGATTTCTCTGGATCATGTCTAGTCTGCCTAACTAGGTACAACCTGTTTTAAGGCAGACACTTTTATGCAAAATAAACAATAACAATACTACCTACTAGTACAGATCTTTACATTTGTGCATCTATCCTACATAGTTTTACAAGAAATTCGCCTTCAAAATCGCATTTCGACAGCACCCTACTCTCATCCCTGTTTTACCAAGTCCATTTTTTATTAGAAATTCACGTTTTTTATTTATTTATTTTATTTAAACGCCTTTTAGGCTTTTACATGTTTTACATACATATATAAAAATAAAGACAGACATCTATTTTACACAGAAGTAGCAAAAAAAAATTTTTTCAGAAGAAAAAGAAAAATATCAAAAATATTATCTTTACATATTAGTATAAAAGTGGAATTATTGATTAATTAATTAATGTTAATTTTTTTTTGTATTGCAGGTGATATTAAAAGAAAATTGGAATTGTTTGCGACTCAAACAAATGATTTCGTCTTAAATTTAAAATTGGATAAAGCAACGTGAGTATTAAAATTTTTGATATTGTCTTTCATCATCATCATCATTCCTTTTCCGCACCTAATTGTTTAAAGGACGCTGCATTGGTACACTAACCGCAGCGTATCTTGATATTTTTTTTGTTATGTGAAGGTAAGATGATCCATCTTACACTTCAGGTGCCAATCGAGGGACTATGAAATATTCTAGTGTAAAAACACCTTTTTTAAATAAATATTTCTCATCAACCATGTTGGGAATCGAATCCGAGACCTCTTGCACAGTAAACTAATGCGCTGACCATTACACCACAGGCCGACATTACTTGTCTTTAAATAAAAAAAAACAAATTTGTACAAATTTAATATCTTTTTTGGATGATCCCGTCTAAGTTGGATTCGTTTGACCGTGAAAATCTACACACCTATTTGTACAAATTTGTTTAAATTGTTTGCTATTGCTTGTCTTAATTACTGTATTTTTCGGACCATAAGACACACTTTTTTACTATGAAAATTCAACCAAAAATTATGGTGCGTCTTATAGTCCGATGTGTCTTATCGTCCGCAAAATACGGTACTTTGAATGTTTTTGTTTAAATAATTATATTTTTCTGGTTGAATCTCTGTGACTTTTTTTTCTTATTATCATCATCATTCCCCGCATGGGGTATTGTATTGGTGCACCACCCGCACTTATTTATTTGACCAATCAGCGCTTTCATCTTCAGACTGGTTATAAATAAATAACTTAAATATACTAAGTTATAATAAGTTAATTCTATCAAAAGAACACAATTATAGTTCCGGGAGAGCAATCCTATCGCCAGGTGATACAATCTGCCAATTAATATGTGTAAAATGAGTAACAAAGTTTTTATTTTATAATAATAATTAAATATACTCGTTCACCTTTTCCAGTAAAAAATCCGATGGTTTATTGGAATACTTGCAAAGTTCAAACAAGAAACTGATTTCTTCAGTCATAAATAAAACGGAAGACGTCTCTACCCAGCAGGGTAGTTATTTGGATAAAAAATACGTAAAACATATTGATAATGATGATTTGGAGTTACCAAAAATGAGAGAAAAACTTAAAGAGCTCCCAGATGGTAAGGTTTATTTTTTCAGTGAGGATGTTTGGTGCTACAGGAAATAATATCAAAAATGGTTTCTTAAACATGCTAAAAATTCGAGCATTTTATTAAATTATTATTAAATATGAAACAACTTTGTTTTTAAAACATTTATTTTGCAACCGGCGGATCGGAACATTGAATGTCACTTGTTCCAGTAACGATGGTACATCAATTAAACTATTTAGTAAATTTAACATAAATATGGAGTCGATGATATTTCTACGTTTTTGTAGACTTGAGATTTTTAACATTGACTCAATTTTTCCGTAAGTGTAGTCTCCCCTACATAATATTATTTTCATATATATAATAATATTTTCAGAGTGGACGATCATCCAGCTGACTGCCGGCTACGAGCCGAGCGAGCAGTGGCAGAACCAAAAGTATATCCGAACGGCCATCAAGGAATACTATCTCACACTTCTCAAAAATGGGGAATTAGTCTCCCTCAATCTGGATCCCTTCACTGTCAAAATCACTCCGGACAAAGTCAAATGTAAGTTTTATTGTTATTTATTTATTTTACAGAAGCGTACAGTCAACGATGATTAAAAATCATAACAAAGATAAGGTTAAAAGACAGACCAGCGAAGTTTCTAAATAAAAATCATACATATTCAATTATGGTTCATTAATAAATGTTATTATTAATTTTAAATATATTTGAGTATAAATTGAACATTAGGTATGCTTTTTATTAAAATTATAACATTTTACTTGCTCGCTACAATCTAAATAAATGAATTATGTACTGAGGAGTCTTAATCAGTCATATTATGTAGCTTGTTAATATGAAAAATAATGTAAATGGGAGCTAGGTTTCATACCATCCATGCGCTCTGAAGCTGCAAGACATGCTGTAATCTAGCTCCTATCTAAGCATTTCCTGAGCAATAGGGCTGTTGATGGTTGGAATAAACTGCCACAAGAGCTGATCTCAATGTGTAGTCTCGGGTTCAAAATAGACTAGATTTGTTTGGGAAAAGTTAAAGTGTGCCAACAACTAACTTTGGTTAAAATAGATTTAAGCATATCAGCTTTAAGCTGCTGGTTTAAAAGTAATGTAATAATAATCATAATATTAAATTATAATTGAAAATGAGGGACTAGAATCTCAACCATCCATGCGCTATGTAGCTGCAAGACATGTTGGGATATTTATTGTACAGCGCCCTTGAGGTGATTTTCACAAAAATAGCGCTATATAAATTATCCACAATAATAATAATAATAATAAAATCTGTTTCATTTCACAGTCTATACGTTTATGTCTTTCTTTATAGCTGGGTACCAAGATGGTTTACATTGCATCTCATTTTATATGGTTGGATAATTTATATAGCGCCATTTTTTTTTAATCACCTCAAGGGTTCTGTACAATAAATAAAAATCCCAGCGTGTCTTGCAGCTACAGAGCGCATGGATGATTAGGATTCTAGTTCCTCCTTTCCAGTTATGATATATTTTAATTATAACAGATAGGAGATAGATTACAGCACGTCTTGCAGCTACAGAGTGCATGGACGGTAAATAATCTAGCCCCCATTTACATTATGTTTGAGTTTTACAATGAAGTTTAGTGTTTGAAGGATATTAAATTAATATAAAAACACTCATTTTTAAAAATAGGCGTTAGATGATAACAAGTCTTGCAGTTACTGAGCGTATGGACTGTGGAAATTCTAGACCCTGTTTACAAAATTTATGTATTTTATGGTTGAAAACATTTACATATTGAAGCAAGATTACCAATCGCCTTGCAGCTACAAAGCGCATGGACAAGTGGAATTCAAGCAACTTAAAATCACATCAATCCCATCATCTCTGTTTGATTGTCGAGATATTTGTATATCTCGATCGCTTCTTTTACTAATCTAGTTTGCAGATGGAGAACGCCCTCTTTTCGAAGAACTTCATTCCACGCTGGAAGAAAATCTTTTTGTCATAGAAAACAATGTAAGATTGACAGATAATTGCATAAAAAAATACTGGGACAAGAGAGCCGAGTGCGATTTGAGGATCAAAGTAAGTTTCTCAACATTATTTACATTTAAAGACTATGTATATATAGAATGTCACCACCCGCCGCTCGGGAGACTCACTGCGCCGTCCTTAGTACCGGTGTTGTTCAAATGTAAGAGGGACAAGAGAGCCGAATGCAATTTCAGAATCAATCTGACCCCTGAAGACTACATACATGATGTGACTGTGCATTGGAGCGCGTGCGGACCGGTTGAAGATTGTAGTGGGGGAAGTTGACTAACAAACGCTGGGTCGCTCAGTTTTCTCCGGCCATCCGGAGAGTGAGGACAGGCGTTTCCGCGGAAGTTGTTTTGTGACCTTGTACAAGTCTAAATGCAGCGCTCGGTAGAGCAAAGGATAGCGATCAAGTTTTACATCAAACTTGACATGACTGCGATGGAAACTGAAAGCAAAGAAGATTGAAATAAAATAAAATGCAATGCATAATTATGTAAAATGCATTGTTTTTACGTTAACAAAAGAATATGATTTGAAAATGTATTTTTATAAAAACCAAAGTACTCTTAAATACATGTCAAAGATTGACACTATCTTATTGGAGTGAATATTGAGAGAGCGGGGGAAAGGACGCGGTTAGCGGAATCCACGGCTTATAGCTGCAGTGACAAAAAAATATAATTTTGCACTTTTATTTACCTTTTTTAAACAAATAACTCACTGGAGGCATACTTTCGATATAAATTAACTTGAAACGTTTAAGTTTGTAAGTGAAAATTCTTGATGGAAGTTCATTGTAATTTATTATATAAATAAAAGACAAGTGATACTTTAATCCACAAATTTGGAATATCCAGTGACCAGTTTCATCGCTTCCGGGACATCTTCGAGACTGGTATCTTTATTAAGGAGTTCAATGTATTTATACAAAACAGAGGTAAGGATAGATAATTCAAAGTTATATGAAAGTAAATTAAATAAAGTTATTTTTATCTTAAGGATCATTATCAAAAAAAATTCTTCGGGTTAACTAATAAGTTGATATAATGCTATTTTAATGAGTTTAAGTATTTTATTTTATTTTTAGTGTCCCATCCTTCGTGAGTGTGGTTTTGTAAATAATGATTTCTGAAAAACAAAGGGTAAAAAGTCATTAGTAAAATTATATTTCAATGGGTAAAGTAATGGAGAATGCATGTGTGTTATCTGTTCATTAAGTAATTCTACGTCAGGTTTATTTTTTAATCTATTAATTTCAAGAATTTCTAATTTGTCAAGTTTATCTTTAGGTGCAATATGAATTATTTTTACAATATTTTTTAATTTAAAGGAATGTTTATTTTCTATTAAATGATTGGCAAAATTTGAATTATCTTTATTATTAGACCATGATTGTATGTGCTTTTTTATGCGTGTTTTAAAGGCTCTACCCGTTTGGCCTATGTAGCATGTATTTTTACAGTCGTTACAATTAAGAAGGTAAGTTCCTGAGTTGGAAAACTCGATTAAAGTATTACTTGTCTTTTATTATTCCAAATTTGTGGATTAAAGTATCACTCGTCTTTTATTTATATAATAAATTAACTTGACTTAAGGATTTCTACCCTAAGACCACAGAATTATGACACTGTTTTGAATACCTTCTGTAAGAGATGTTTTATTCCAGAGTATTATTAATACCATGGACAAAAAATGGCTGGGCGCGTGGCGATGTTTGCTCGCTGGGAACTTGTTGTCCAAAGAACTGAATGACAAAATAAAACAACACATTGAGCGTGGCTGCTTGGAACACAAGTTAGTATGGTATTATTTAATCTAATTCACTAAAAAATATCTTTTCGCATTTAAAACAAAAAAATATGATAGTAACAATATTTTTTTTCTTCTTGTAACGACATACAAACTTTCTACAATGATTTAAAATATGCAATCTCTGTAAACTAATAATGAAATAAGGAAGTTCAGTGGTTTTTAAAAAATATATATATTTGTTATAGACTATCAAACTTAACCAAAATTTTTTGTTTTTTTTTATGCAACATATCATCAGCGCTATGATTTTTTATGGTTTTGTAATTATTCTCTTCGTCCATGCTTGGATATTTCGAAAAGCCAGGAAAGCTATTTTCTTCGGACCCCTCTACGTCCCTCGATCTTCCCCTTCATGACAAGCTGAAGTATGACATATTTATCACCCCTCAATACATGGCCAAAATATGAAATCGTACGGAGCTTAACAGTGGTGAATAGTTCTCTATTCGTATTGGCTCTACGTAATACTTCATTGTTGGTTATCATATCAGTCCAAGATATTCTTAGCATTCTACGGTGGATCCACATTTCAAATGCTTTATAATATTAACTTCTAGTACAGTGAGACAAACCACATGTAACATTTGACCATTCGTTGTCTCAGCTTACGGTTTATATTATCACCGCAAAGAAGATTTTTCATTTTGTTAAATGCTGTTCGGGCCGCTTCTATTCTGCATTTTATCTCAGTGTCGGGGTCTAGATTCTCAGTGATGATACTGCCCAAGTACCTGAACTGTTTCACTCTCTCAATATTGACACCTTCATGTTGGAGTTTACATTTGGATGACTCCCTTGGCTTAAAATCATAAGTTTAGTTTTGTTTCCATTAATATTCATCATAGGACGTCGATAACCTGATGCCTTGTGAAGTAGGCGAGCGTGGTTAAGGTTCTCAGGAGGCATCCGCAGTATATGGCCAAGCCAACCGTATCGCCTCCGCTTGACGACAGTTGTCACCGGAGTTTTCTGCGTCCGTTCTCTTATTACTTCATTCCTCACAAAGTCAAACCACCGCACACCCAAGATTATTCTGAGACACCTATTCTCAAAACTCAGAATTTTGCCGTTTCGGGCCCTAGTGAGGTGCCACAATTCGCATCCGTAGAGGAGAATAGGTGTTATGCAGGCGTTATATAGGCGGCATTTGGTTTTCACCGAGTAAATATCTGATCCCCAGACAACCTTCATACTGTTGAATGTGACGCCTGCTACTCCTAACCGCACTTCCAGTTCTTTTTGAAAGCTGCCATTTTCTGTAACATATACTATATTGATTACTGATATTGAATTGCATATATATTGTGATATCTTTTACTGTTTGTGAACTGAGATTAAAATAAAATAAAAAACCTGTTTAAAAAAAAAAAGTTATTGTCTGACTTTGATACTAGGTTCCTTAAATATACTCAAATTCATTGTATATTTCAAGCAAACTTATTTTTTTATTGTTATTACACTATATGAAATATTTTTAACACAAAATCAAATTATAAGCCCTCCTCACTAGCGAAACCTGTTCTAATAAAGAGAACTGTGTATTTTTATAAAATGTTTCTGTCTGATTACAGAATCCAGTTATCACCGATGCAAAATATATTACTTGTCAGTCTTGCTAGCACTGTGCACTACTCGAGTCCAAGTGAAATATCCTTATTAATCAGAAAAATATACATGGGGTATTCCTCGCACCCCGGCAACATAGCTGACGGCAATAGCCCCTGTGAGATGTGCGGAGAAATCACAAAAATCGGCATTCACTGCGTGGTTTGTGAGGAACTTCACATTGCCGCCACGGAGGATTTCAAATTGTTCCGGAAGACGTTTGTCGATGTCATGGAAACTGTCAAATATGACGATTCTATGAAAGATTTGAAACACGCCAAAAGGGGGCCAGTTGTTTTATTTATTGACGAGGTAGGTACCATAATTTTTTTTATTGCTCAAAACATATTTTATCATCAAAATTAATACATTAGTGTAAAAAAATATAGCTTATCTTCCATGTTTTCATAAGAACGCACCAGTGCCTGTAAGACCATTGACACAATGAATGCGCTGTGTAATATTCACTATTCTGCCTTTGTTTAAATATCTACGTGAGTAAAAAAGCTGAAGCCTTTATGTGGGTAAGATCCACTAAATTATTTCATCTACTGGGAAACGCTTTGAAATACTTTTTTATTAGTTTCCATCTAGTTTTGTTTATTTTTTGTACCACAACAGGCTAAGAAGCCCAATTACAGTGGTGATTTACAAAATACCCTAGCTTGAGAAAAAACATATTCTTTATTGAGATGTCAGTGGGATTCGAACCAGGAATTCTCCGTGCACGAGGCTAGCGTATTATAGCCATTACATCACGTGAGCTACTGATCTCTTATTTGAAATAAGTTTGTGTGTTTTTTTAGAAACTTGACACGTTTCCGTGGGAGGTGTTGCCGGTACTTTATGGGCACCCTGTGAGCCGCATGGAATGCTTCAGCCTCACGTACGCCCTCTACAAAGCCCATGAGAAGGATATTGTCGGAGGGCAATACCAACTGCGTCCTCAAACTGGGCGGTACCTCATCAACCCAGGTAATGTCAGCTAATTAAAATGTGCGAATATTTCATTGCATGGATAAATTTCTAGAATGTAACAGGCAAATTTTAAGTGTGACATCATTATTAACCAAATCTTCTTACAAAACCAGCGTGTATAAATGTAACTCTTTGAAAAATCATAATGAACATGCATTCTATCATTTTATCAATCCAATAACCTAAAACATTTCCTGTTTGTACATGATTGTGATTCCGATGATTTTCAATTATATATTAATATCAAACCTGATGACATTGGTGAAGCAAACAAAGTAATGTCACTTTGTCAAAAAATAACAGACTTTTACTTACTTTCGTTCATCGCCAATTCGCTCTCCAGGCATACATCACACATCATATAGTGTTAAATAAAAAAAAAATAATAATAAAACAGTAAACATTCTCACCCTGTTCAGTGGTACATAATACTGTTGTAGGTGGGGATCTGGACCGGATGGAGAAAAGGATGAGCGCATTCATAGACTACTGGTGTCCCGAGTGGGAGGGAGATAGGAACACGGCCCCCCCTCCCGACCTTTTCCACAAGTACCTGCAGGAATCCGATATCTTTTTGTGAGTATTTCATCTTCTGTCTGAATTCTTCGCGCTACTAGAGACATAATTCTCACCACTAGATATCAACGCCGAATCACAAATCTGCATAAAATGGTATCGAGATATAGGTACATGGGAGTTTGATGTTAATGTTCTTACTCTAAATCTATTTAGATTTTATGTTTTCATTTTTTTATATGTGTCCAGGCGGGTGAAGAATACAATTTCAAGTGTGAAATAGAACCGGAACCCTTTATTGAATCGATGGCTACTCAGGTAAAAATCGTGCAAAGTAAATCGCGTGGGATTGGCACATTCGCCTACCATGCTTAAGGTCCCAGGTTCGATTCCTGGCGGGGTCAACATAAAATATTTGTTTTAAAGGTGGGTTAATAAAGCTACACTGCATTTGTGAGCAGATTTCACAGCCTTCTTTCTCTGCCGCGGACGCGGCATTTCCACAATGTCTCAATATTTTCCGCTTTCCAATGTTAATTATATATTTCTTCTCAGCTCTCCGTATACATCTCGATCACTAAAATTGACCAACTCGTTCCAGAGATACAACTAAACTGAGCGCGCGCTGTGTCCCCACAAGCCCAAATTTAGACCCCAAGTGCAGCGCTGTGA